>NC_025994.2:55788385-56064765 GCF_000442705.2 Elaeis guineensis
AAGATTGAACGGCAAAAGGAAGAACAAAAAGAGGAAGGAGTTCCGAGACTAACCTAGGCGATTCGAAGAAGTACGAAGGTGTGAAAAGGGGGACGGCTCGAGGAACGCCTAAGGCTGGGAAGGGTGCTGAGAAAAATCGAAGTTCTCAGGAAGAAGAAGGATGCCAGAACGAGACCGTCGGATAGAGCGGGACTCTTGGAGGAGGAGTGCGGGTTTAAATAGGCCCTGAGATCCGGCATAATGACGATTGTGAATCCCCTCTAGCCGGTCTCTTTTCGCCGCGTGTCCTACTCACCACAGTGGGTGGTTAAAAAGTGGCAGACGGCTGACAGTGCCTTTATTGCACCACGCCTTGAGCACCGTTCTGCTGCAGGTTCCAAAAGAGCCTCTTCGGATCACCTCAATTTGAAAAGACTCCGACGCACGTGCATTAAATGCCAAAATATCTGAGGACGATCGTGCACGGACATCGAGGGAGCAACTTCGGCTGTGACAATCTTTCTGTACTTCCTTCATTCAAAATTCGAACTCGAAAGTAGGGGGACTGGTATTGGGTATAAAATATCCTCAGTCGAAGTTCTTAACAGGATTGACCCTCCCAAGACTCCTCCGGCTTTCGATCGCAGATGGTATCTCCCCGGACTTCTCCGACAGTCGGATTCCCGCAGTGCTGACTGAATTCCCCCGATGGACGAACTCTCACTACGCCACCCGAGCTCCTTCAACATGAGTTCCCCCAGTTACCTATTAAACCATCCTAAGCGCTCACTAAGCTCCATCGCCAGCCGACTTTCTACGACTATCAGCTGCTCCCCGAATCCCTTCCAGACTTCTTCCAGCCAGGTTCTACTCCAATCTGAACTACCCCAGACTCCGCCAACGGCTGAACTTCTCCGACAGTAAATTCCTACAACTACCAGATTTCAGCCCGGACTCCTACGGGAGCCGGATCTCATCTCCGACCTCGACTGCAGAAAGGCTTCGCCCGGACTCCTACGGGAGCCGGGCTCCATCCTCGACCCCGATTGCTGGTAAACTTCGTCCGGACTCCTAAGGGAGCCAGACTTCACCCCTGACTTTGATTGCAGGTTGACTCAGCCCAGACTCCTACGGGAGCCGGATCTCATCCCCGACCTCGACTGCGGAAAGGCTTCGCCCGGATTCCTATGGGAGCCGGGCTCCGTCCTCGACCCCGATTGCTGGTAAACTTCGTCCGGACTCCTACGGGAGCCAAACTTCACCCCTGATTTTGATTGCAGGTTGACTCAGCCCGGACTCCTATGGGAGCCAGATCTCATCCCCGACCTCGACTGCGAAAAGACTTCGCCCGGACTCCTACAGGAGCCGGGCTCCATCCTCGACCCTGATTGCTAGTAAACTTCATCCGGACTCCTAAGGGAGCCAGACTTCACCCCTGACTTTGATTGTAGGTTGACTCAGCCCGGACTCCTACGGGAGCTGGATCTCATCCCTGACCTCGACTGCGAAAAGGCTTCGCCTGGACTCCTATGGGAGTCGGGCTCCGTTCTCGACCCCGATTGCTGGAAAACTTCGTTCGGACTCCTACGGGAACCAGACTTCACCCCTGACTTTGATTGCAGGTTGACTCAGCCCGAACTCCTACGGGAGCCGGATCTCATCCCCGACCTCGACGCGGAAAGGCTTCGCCCGGACTTCTACGGGAGTCGGGCTCCATCCTCGACCTCAATTGCTGGTAAACTTCGTCCGGACTCCTACGGGAGCCGGAATTTACCCCTGACTTTGATTGCAGGTAGACTTCGCCTGGGCTCCTACGGGAGCCAGATCTCATCTCCAGCTCCAGCTGCGGGAAGACTCAGCCCGGACTCCTACGGGAGTCGGGCCTCATTCCTAATTCTGGCTGCACAAGGACTTCGCCCGGACTCCTATGGGAGCCGGGCTCCACCCACGACTTCGCTTACAGGTAAACTTCGTCCGGACTCCTAAGGGAGCCAGACTTCATCTCTGACTTTGATTGCAAGTAGACTCAGCTCGGGCTCCTGTGGGAGCCGGACCTCATCCCCGACTTCAACTGAAGGAAGACTCCATCCGGACTCCCACGAGAGTCGGACTCCAAGCTCCTCTCAGACGGGTGGTTAGCCACCTCTCTCCGCCAGACACCCCAGCCGAACTCCGACCGACAGGCCTGGGCCTCCTGGCAGGCCGCAGCAATAGCCACGACTCTGCTCCACCTCCTGCGATGGATTCCATGTGGCTCAATCACTCCCTGGCAGGCCATAATAATGGCCACGATCCTGCTCCACCTCCTGCGACGGATTCCATGCGGCTCCATCACTCCCTGGCTGGCCATAATAATGGCCACGATCCTGCTCCACTTCCTGTGACGGATACCATGCGATTCTTCCATTCTCTGGCAAGTCGCGATAACGGACGTCGCTCCGCTCCCCGTGGCAGACTCCACGTGGTACGCCCCGGTGATAGCCACGGGTCCACTCCACTACTCTCCGTAACAAACTCCTCCTGACTCTGGGCGGCCCACTGCTAGACGGTTACAGACATCGCTATCAGTTTGTTGCCCCCTCCACCTATAAAAAGGGGACCCCAGATACGTTATTCTCTAAGCTCTCTTTTTTACCTAGAAACTCTGCTAAAATTTTCGTTCGAACACTCCATTCTTGTTGAGGCAGAGAACTGACTTGAGCATCGGAGGGTCTTGCCGGAGCAACCCCACCTCCGGTTTAGACTTCTTTTGCAGGTCCTGATGGCGACCGCGACCCCCACAACTCCAGCTTCTCTGGCGCAGGTGGATTTTTGCACCAACAAGACCCATATGTCAACTTTTGACAGATGTCCTAAAATAAAATTGGCAGGTGCTAGGAATTAGTAGGTGTTGTCTTAAATTCATCTCATGAATTAAGACAAGCCTTTTTTAAGCTGGACAAGCTTCATTTAGACTAAGAAAAATCTTTCCAAGATTCTCTGGATGAGTCAAATCATATTTGGCTCAGTAGAGACAGAAAAGATTACACGAGGAGAAAGTTAGGCTTAATCGAGTGCTAGCATGATTTCTTTGAACCTAATTGGATCTAATCCAAATCAATTGGGCTAGCCCAATTGATGACATCCAGACCCTAACCCTTGTTTGTGTGATCCAGTTAAGTTCAATTCTGTATGGTAATGAGACATATCGTGATCTCATCATCAACTTCATTGAAACTCCTTTCGATGGACCAGAACTCTTCTGATTCAGACAATTAGAATGATCGATCATCAATATCATTCTAATTGCTCTCAAAATCCACCAGTGACACTGTTGAGAATAGTGTCCCAAAATCAATCATCAGTCTATTGATGGTTGTGCTCTTTGTTGTATTAGTATATAAATTATAAATAAATAAAAGTTATTTTAATATTTTTCATCATAAATTATTTCATCGTCTAATGAACTCCTGTGTTGTGGTGAAGTCCTTAGGACTATTTAGACTCGACAAAGGAGGATTTGTCGTTTAGTCCTTAAACCTGTTCGCGGCCAAATGATGCGTTGTTACTAAGGACAACAACATTTATCAAGCATAGGTCGTTGTGTGCCATATGGGTTGGTTGTCCTCTTAACCAAGGAGTGTGGAGACACTGGTATGGCATACAGGTGAGATGTAAGGATACATCTGCACTGAACGTGATCGACTCTGAAGCTATTTTTGCTGTCAAGATTTGCTCCGATGGGATATGGGTATAACTGTCCCTCTGATCTGAGACTGCCACAGTGACTTACAAGCAACTCACTGCACTTAGACACTGGACTACCTGAATTTCTAATTCAGTGATGGAAGGCTGCTGGGTGTAGTCAAGTACTTGACTTGTCGGTGCGTGTGTCAAGATAGGATTGACCACTCCAGTTCAGGAGCTGTGTACAGTCGTGTTTCAATTTAGTAAAACCTTGGCCAGGATAGTCCTAGTGAGGAGTCACAGGACTGTTTGAGTTGAGCACGATTCGGATGATCTAATCAGGGTTGACAATTTAACCCTGAGTCATCCTAAACACAGGGGTCAAAAAGGATGAATTATATAAAAACCATATTCACGTAGGTTCTGAGTGTTGCGATTGCAACTATTCGACCTATTCAGATATCGGGTATTATTGCTAGATAGTCACTTCGATTCGTACAGGAATTGGTTCCTGTGCTACCAGCTTAGGTTCGAACCAGCGGGGTCACACACATTAAAGGTTCCTATCTGATCTGATGGCTGATGAAGAGTCTTAATATTTGTAGACTATGAGTCCTACATGTCTGAGACTCTGTGATCGAGAATTAGGATTCTCTGATCATGAGTCCCACATTTTTGCATACCGGGATCAAGAGTCCCACTGGTTTGGGACTCTTCGATCAAGGTTTTATATCGATGGACTTTGATACCCGATTGCCCATCAGATTTGGACTTAGTATTTATGAGAGATTTAATTAGTAATTTGATCACTAATTAACTCAATTTGATTGAGTAATTATTTTTGGATCAAATCCAATTGAATTGGATTCAGTTGGGTTTGACCCGATTAGGTTAAGAGTTGACCTAATCGTCGAGATGGTTTGGTCCCTGATTTGATTAGGGGTTGGGCTTAGTCAATTCTTGATTTGATTAGGATTTTATTGAGCCTAATTACGTCTAATTAAGTTAGGTTTAAATTAGTCTAATTGAGCCTAGTTTATTTTAATTAAATTGGTTCAATTAGGTTAGTTTAAAATGAGAAACCACCTTGACCAAAACTCCCTGCGCCACCTCACTTCTTCTATGCCCATTTGAATTCACGAGAAGGAAATTCTCATGAATTTTCTCCCATGCAAAGGACATCCCATGCCAATCCTTTCTGCACCAAATGGATAGATAAAGATGATTAGTTGGCCATTCAAATTCAAATGAAGTTTGAATTTGAATGGGTAACCAACCAACTCCATGCGCCCCCTCTTATCTTGTGCGCCACTTTATTTACACGAGAAAGAGTTTCTCATGTAAACTCTCCATGAACAAATAAATCCATGCCCCTTCTCTTCTCATGCCCAAGTGGATAGGGATGAGTTATTTTGCATTTGAATTCAAATTTGATTTGAATTCAAATGTGCAACCACTTATCTTTATCCTCTCACGCGGATAAGACACGTCTTGTGTTGTTTTAAAAAGAGGAGAAAGGTGGGGCATGCATAAGAAAATTTTTGAGAGATAGCTTGGGGCGTGAGGAAGCCTTGTGCATGAGGTGAAGGTCCAAAACCTTCTGAGAGAAAAAGAAAGAAAAGAAATAAAAGTAGGCGCAGGGTTTTCAGTGTGTTTCCTAGGGTTTCAGCCTAGGGTTCGAGAAGTGAGTTAGTGAGCTACGAGTGTTGTGAGCCCACCAAATTCAAGGGAGAGCATCATCTATCTCTCAAGCATATTTGTTGATGATCTGGAGCATCTGTAGAATCAGCAGACATCGATCGAAGGAGTTCGATCAGCATCGGCCGTCGAAAGGGCTCTACAACGAGCTAGCACTCATGAGGAGCCGATCAGATCGAAAGCTTCGTGTGGATGATCCGCAGAGGCCAGACACATTGTGTGACTGTATTGCGATGAGCAAACCCTTTCGATGGTGATCAGATTGCGGCGATCGACTACCCGCATAAAGGTATTGTGTTCTGAACACAGAATAGTAAATTGTTTACTATTCAAATTTGAATTTCAAATTTAAATGCATGCATGCTATATATCATATTTAGATCCTAGTGTAGGATAAATATA
This sequence comes from Elaeis guineensis, assembly GCF_000442705.2. Taxonomy (NCBI): domain Eukaryota; kingdom Viridiplantae; phylum Streptophyta; class Magnoliopsida; order Arecales; family Arecaceae; genus Elaeis; species Elaeis guineensis. The sequence goes on from NC_025994.2 coordinate 55,794,131, forward strand.
TATTAATTAATTAGATTAATTAATAATTTTCACTATAAAATAGTAATTTTGAAAAAAATTAAAATTACCATTTTACCCCTGCACTCAAATTTCACTTCAAATGGTATCAGAGCAAATTCTAAGATATGATATATGAATTTACATGCATAGATTAAGTTGTAATCTAAAAGTTAAAATTTAAAATTTAAAATTTGAATTTTGAAAGTTGTTCGAAATTCAAAATTCAAAAATTTGAAATTTAAAATTTAAAATTTGAATTTTGAAATTTGAAATTCAAAATTCAAAATTCAAAAATTTGAAATTTAAAATTTGAAATTTGAAATTTAAAATTTGGTTGAAATTTCAAATTTGAAATTCAAAATTTAAAATTCAAAATTTAAAATTCAAAATTTGAAATTCAAAAATTTGAAATTTGAAATTTGAAATTTGTTTGAAATTTGAAATTCAAAATTTAAAATTTAAAATTTAAAATTTAAATTTTGAAATTGGTATATTTAGATATACTTGATCCAAGTAGCAAGTAATCTAATTGGATTGGTTGCCATGGCTGTCCGATCATAGGAGAAAAGTAGGGTTTAAAAGCTCTCTCCTCCCATTCGATGGGGTCTCCTATGACAGTAGGGGTGTCGCTGCAATTATATCCCACGCAGATGAAGCAGCGAAAGGACTTAATTGTAAAGGTTCAATTATAAAATATATCATGAATGTGTTAGATTAGATCTAAAGAAATATTCATGATTTATTTTGATTGAGTTATTTTCTGTTATGTAATTAGCAATAGGATTGCTATTTATGAAATGTGCTGATCTATTTATGAAATGAGTCAACATATTTGGTGAACAGAAAATAAAACCTTTCAAATTTAAAAATTATTTTCGAAAAGCCAAACCCTGACCCATCAGCCCAAATACTTAATTCAAAGAATTAAGTGTTGTCAAGTTGGTCTAGAATTATGAATTAAGACCTAAGACAATTGCATAAACTTGTGGGTCAATGGGTTAGATAGATTAGGTCCATAATTGGGTTAGACCTAAGGTTAGCTTAAAGAAATAGACTAAATTAGAGTAATTGGTCAAATCTAATCAAAAGTTGAATTAGATTAGGTCAAGGACACTCTAGACTCAACTCCAATAGTTGTAGTTGAATGGGTCCATGTCTTTAACTAGACCAAGATGGACTTAATTCATGGCTACGTGATGGAACCCTATTTACTAAGTTGATCAAATTAAAACTAATGAACCGGTTGGTGTCTAAGGTAAGTTTGACAGTTTGATCAGTGGTTCTTAAGTGGGAGCTACTCGCATTGATTTGATCTCTGACGAGTTAATGGCATATCCCCACCACTGATCTCGCTTACTTGGCCAACTTGGTGAGTTAGGTTTTGATTAGATCACTTGGTGATTAGGGCTCATCCATGTCATTAGGTAAATCAGTGTGACTGATTTAGATGCTCCTAATGCCGGCTTTAATTAAATCTTTTTTAATCTGACTTGGTGAAGTCAGTGGGAGGATTGAAATTGGCTGGTTAATTTCTTCTCTTCTATCCTTTAATAAAATCCTCAAAAATTATTAGGTCCCTAAAATGATTAAGTTATAGTGATAACTAAGTCATAACCTCCCATTAAGTGAGTGATAATGAGTCCATTAGTTTAATAATCATTGGAGGCCCAAAGGCCTGGTGCTTATTGACTAATGAAATTATCATTCATAGTATGATAATTTGGTTTGAGTCTTTCTGATGGTGGTCAGGTTGGCCGACCAAAGTCGGGCCTGATCATTTATTGGTCCAATTCACCAAATCAAGTCATGTTAATGGTTGGACCTAACCAGATCTTTTCAGTGGAGGCCAAAGCCTACTGATTAGGTTCTGGGGCAAAATTAATTACTAGAAGTTGTTTAGAGAAACAACTGGTTATGAACCTACCCATAGATGCACATGGGTTGACCAACCAAAGTTGGGCTCGTGTGTAGTCTCTGTGGATTCTAGTACCCACTAAGGAATTAAAGTAATTCCTCGAATTGGAGGTTAAGGCTACCAGTTCATAAAAATATTGAGAGAAACTTTAGACTAAAGTCCAAGTCTTTAGTATTAATAATTTATATACTAATAGAGGTCTGGTTTTCCTTTATGCAGCTATGGCACTACCCTGTCGCTCCGGTCATTATTAGATAATGACAAGCTCATGAGACCTAATTTTGATAGCTGGTATCAAAAATTAAAAATCGTCCTTGAGGCCAGACATACTGTGTGGCTATATTGCGATGATCAGGTCCTTCCGATGGTGATCAGATTGCGACGATCGCCTACTCGCACAAAGGTTTTGTATTCTGAACACAGAACGGTAAATTATTTACTGTTCAAATTTGAATTTCAAATTTAAATGCATGCATGCTATATATCATATTTAGATCCTAGTGTAGGGTAAACATATATTAATTAATTAGATTAATTAATAATTTTTATTATAAAATAATGTTTTTAAAAAAAATTTAAAATTACCATTTTACCCCTGCACTCAAATTTTGCTTCAGACACCTAGAGTATGTGGTGGCAACCCTTCAAAACTGAAGACGAACCTCTCGATGCAACTACCTGTGTGATTGAGTTCCTCTATCATGAGTTCCGACTGAATTAGGGTTAAGGTGAACTCGTCAAACCCAACATCAGTCATATGAGTTAATTGATCGATCTGAGTCCGATGTGAAACCTTAATGAAAAACTCTTTTTCATTTTTTTCACTCTGCCATGGCCATGGGCTTAAGGACTTGATCTTTCAATTATCATAGGACTACTCCTCTCATCTACTGAGGTTGATAGATCCCATCTTGGTGTGACCTAGTTCCTACAATGAATATGCTACAGCCAACATACACCTCAGGATTCTGAATGGCTAGGAGACCGAGTTATAGTGTAGTCAAACTATAACACACTCTAGGTGAACTGTCGATGTACCTCAGGTCAAAGAACTAGACACACAACTGCAGCATCGAGCTAGTTATTCACGAGAAGATAGACTTCCTTATGACTGCTCGATATGGTCACACTCAGTACTCTCGTTCTCAATGAATACCTATACTCTCGCTCTGGTATCTCTACACCATAGACTCAAGACACATCTACCCTAAGAAAGCGATTGTACACAAACCTTCCGGATCGATCACCATCCTCATGATGATCCTATAATCAGGAGCTGTTTATGAGTTAGTTATGTAAACTCATGTCTTAAATTTTCAACTCTTGAAAATATAAATTAACATTCCTACTAACTCAAAAGATGTATCAAAAACACAATGTACACAATGTGATGAAAGAATAACCCTTTTATTCATTTATAGTCAAAATTACAAATTTGCCCTTAGATCTGTGCAGGAATGTGTCAGCCGATCTGGCATCTAGAGCACACATCTAACAGGTTTCACATTTTTGCTGGGTATTGAGCAGATTCTCTAAACCCTAAGCACAGACAGGGTTTAAATAGACCCTGCTACGCCATGCAGTGCCACATCATTCGACCAATCAAAAAATTTTAATTAATTTTGAAAAAATTCTGATTGATAGAGTGATGTCATCTGATCATATCAGATAAGAACCCTACCAAACTCTCCTACTGTTGGCACCAACACTGGATAAACACAGTGAGATGGGCGCCCAACAGTTTGAGTCGATCAAGGCATAGAGTCCTCATCTCATGGGACTCTATCCTTATCCACTTGGGGCGCATGCCATATCTGATTATGGTGCCCACTTTGAGGATAAAATTAGTAGGTGGACACTCCATAAAAACTCTCCAATGACCTCTTGCCAAGTGGCCTTCAGTCCAAGGTCTATGGGTCAACGTTTGACCGATGTCCTAAAATAAAAATGGCAGGTAACAGAAATTGACAGGTGTTATCTTAAATTCATCTCATGAATTAAGATAAGTCTTTTTTGAGCTGGACTAGCTCTAGTCAGACTATGAGAGATCTTCTTAAGGTTCTCTGGGTGAGTCAAATCACATTTGGCTCAGTCAAGATAGAAAAGATTACACGAGGAGAAAGTTAGGCTCAATCATGTGCTAGCATGATTTCCTTGAACCTAATTGGATCTAATCCAAATCAATCGAACTGGGCTAGCTCAATTAATGACATCCAGACCCTAACTCTTATTTGTGTGATCTAGTTAGATTCATTTTCATATGGTAATAAGACATATCGTGATCTCATCATCGACATCATCGAAACTCCTTTCAATGGATCAGAACTCTTCTGATTCAGATAATTTAGAATGATCGATCATCAATATCATTCTAATTGCTCCCAAAATCCACCAGTGACACCTAGCAGTATATGGTGGCAACCCATCAGAAATGAAGATGAATCTTGTGGTGCAGCTATCTGTGTGATTGAGTTCCTCTATCATGAGTTCCGACTGAATTAGGGTTAAGGTGAACTCGTCAAACCCAACATCAGTCATATGAATCAATCGATTGATCCGAGTCCGATGTGAAACCCCAATGAAAAACTCTTTTTCATTATTTCACTCTGCCATGGCCATGGGCTTAAGGACTCGATCTTTCGATCATCATAGGACTACTCCTCTCATCTACCGAGGTTGATAGATCCCATCTTGGTGCAATCTGATTCCTACAATGAATATGCTACAGCCAACATACACCTCAGGGTTCTGAATGGCTAAGAGATCGAGTTATGGTGTAGTCAAACTATAACACACTCAAGGTGAACTATCGATGCACCTCAGGTCAAAGAACTAGACACACAGCTGCAGCATCGAGCTAGTCATCGACGAGAAGGTAGACTTCCTTATGACTGCTCGAGGTGGTCACGCTCAGTACTCTCATTCTCAATGAATATCTGTACTCTCGCTCAGTGTCTCCACATCGTAGACTCAAGACATATTTATTCTAAGGAAGCGATCGTACACCAATCTTCCAGATCGATCACCATCCTCGTAATGATCCTATGATCAGGAGCTGTTTATGAGTTAGTTATGTAAATTCATGCCTTAAATTTTTAACTCTTAAAAATATAAATTAATATTCTTACTAACTCAAAGGATGTATCATAGACATAATGTACACAATGTGATAGTAGAATAATCTTTTTATTCATTTATAGTCAAAATTACAAATTTGTCCTTATATTTGTACAGAAATGTGTCAGCCAATCTGGCATCTTGGGCACACATCTAACAGAATCCACTATGATGGGTTGCTTGAAACTCTTCCAGCTAACTATGCCATCATTGCAAATGAACATATTTTCTAACGTAGACTTTCGATCATCAGGATCAGATATGAAGTTTAAATCAGTGTACCCCTCGACTCACAACTCAAAATCTCCTCTAAAGATCAAGAACAAATATTTAGTTCTTCTTAAGTACTTAAGGATGTTCTTCATAGCTATCCAGTACTCCTCACCTAGATTTGACTGATACCTACTTGTGACACTCACAGCAAGAGCAATATCAGATCGAATACACAGCATGGCATATGAGGTTCCCTATGGCGAGGCATAAGGAATCCTACTCATACACTGAACTTTCTCAGATATGATCGGACACATCATCTTGAAAAGATTAATCCATGCCTAAGAGATAAAAGTCCTCTTTTGGAGTTTTTCAGACTGAACCTCTTCAGTACTTTCTCTATATATAGTTTTTGTGACAGGCCTAATATCCTTTTAGATCTATCCCTATAGACCTTTATTTCAAGAATATAGGATGCTTTTTCTAGGTCTTTCTTGGAGAATTCCTTCGATAACCATCTTTTGACCATGGTCAGCATGGGAATATCATTCCCAATGAGGAGAATATCATCCATGTATAATACGAGGAATGTTATTACGCTCCCACTGATCCTTTTGTATACACATGGTTCTTTTTCATTTTTGATGAAATCAAACGATTTGATCGTCTCATCAAAATAATGATTCCAACTTCGAGAAGCTTGCTTTAATCTATATATAGATCTTTACAGCTTGTAGATTCTATGATCACCATCACCAGATGTGAAACCCAAAGACTGCTTCATATAGATATCTTCCTTGAGATATCCATTCAAGAAAATAGTTTTCACATCCATCAGCCAGATTTCATAATCATAATAAGCTGCAATAGTAAGTAGAGTGCGAATAAATTTCAGCATGGCTACGAATGAGAAGGTTCTTGATAGTCAATGCCCTCGTGCTGACTATAACCTTTTACTACAAGCCTAGCTTTATAGGTCTCTACCTTACCATCGACATTTTTTTTTTTGTAGATCTATTTACACCCAATGGATACAATACTCTCAGGTGGATACACTAAGGTTCATACTTGGTTCGAGTGCATCAAGTCAATTTCTAACTTCATAGCATCTAACTATTTTCTGAAATCGATGTCAAACATCGTATTGTCAAAGGTATTAGGATTATCACCATAACCCTTATCTTCCATAAAGAACATTTCTTTTACTTCCTCCGTAAGCATATCCATGTACCTTTTAAGAGGTCGGGAGATCCTGCTAGTTCTATAAGGTGGTAGAGGAATGTCTACTACTGGCTCATAAATAATGGGTTCTTAAGGATCTATAGCTCTTTGCTCTTCAGAGACCTTCTCATTACAAGAGAAGAAATTTTTAGCGATGAATTTATTTATGATGAAAATTATTTTCATCACAAATACGAATGTCAATGACGTAAAAAAATTTTCATCAATAATAATAAAATATTTACGATGATTCCAAATTTTCATCTTAAATAAGAAAAATTAGTGATGAAAAAATAACTTCCATTGTAATAAATAGAATATTTTTGATGAATATTTTTATCATAAATAAAAAAATATTTTTTAAATTATAAATATAAAAATATTAATGATGAAAGTATTTTCATCGATAATAGTTAAATTTTTTATGATGAAAACCATATTTCCATCATCAATAATCCTTATTTATGATTAAAAATTTTTATCACTAATAAGTCAAAAAAATTAAAAAATAGATATTTTTAATTATTTACGATGTAAGTTTGCATCGCAAATAATTTTATTATTTACGATGAAAGATGATTTTGTGTCATAAATAAGAATTATTAACGACAAAATTTGCATCATTAATACTTTAAAAAGTTAGATAAATTAAAAATTTAAAACATAAAAATTATTTGCAATGAAAATGAAAATGTCATAGATAATTAGAATATTTACGATGGAAAGATATTTTTTCATCAGAAAATGTTAACAATTTATGATGAAATATTTCATCACTAATAACTGAGAAATAAAAAAAAGCAAAAATTTAAAAAGTAAGGTATTGTGACTTAAGAAAAAGATTCATCACTAATAAAGTATTTTTCATGATAAAATTTTTTAGTCATAAATAATTAAAAAATAAAAAACTAAAATAAATTACAAACTATTTGCGACAAAAGCATATCCATCGCTAATAGTTCAATTATTAGCGATAAAAATATATTTTTCATCATCAATAAATATATTTTAAAAATTTAAAAATAAAAAATAATTTATGATGGAAACTATTCATCATAAATAATAAACTATTTGTGATGATAAATCATATTATGATCGTAAATCATCAATTATTTACTACATAAATTTTTCATCACTAATATTTAAAAAAATAAAAAAATTTAAATTTCAAAAAACTAAACTATTAGCGATAGATATAGAGCTTTCCGTTGTTAAAAGGTTTTTTAATGATAAAATTTTTTATCGTTAATATTTTTAAAAATTTTAAAAATTTAAAAAAGCTTTCATATTGAAAGATATATATTATAATAATTTTTTTATATTTATAAAAAATTATAAGATAGTTTAAAAAAATAATATATGTAAAATAAAGTTATGTAGAATATTAAAATATATATATATGAAAGGCACGTGAAAAGTCATGGCCTATGAAGATTATGTTGTCGCAGGCATGGCAAGATCGAAGGGTGGTCCTAGAATAAAGATGATGGTAAATCTAGAGGATGGTAGAGTTGCACCCTTGAGTATCTACATTATTATATATATATACATCATGGTAAATCTAAGTCTGTCTCAGACCCAGAGATGGCAGCATGTAGGAGGAGTACACTCACAAGTTGGCAATTATATTTTGATTCTTTTATGTATCTTGTTATAGTATTGTTCAATTATCCTCTATACTTTTTCTTCCATTTAAGTATCTATGTAGAGTGCATTGCATACAAACAAATGATATTGAACATGTTAATGGCATGCATAAGGCCTCGTTGGCTAAGTTTTCTATGCTTTTTCCATGATAGCCCATTGGGTATCGGAGTTCATGCTTCCTACATGATCCAATCTACATCCGATCGGAACTGCTACTCCTTTTTCATTAGTAAAATCACTTTGAACCTAAAATCACTTTGAAAAAGATATGTGTGTATATATATACATATATACATATACACACATATATATACATATATATATATACACACATATATACATATATTATTGCATTATTGTGGCTAAGAGATGAATGAAAAATGAATGGAAGAAAATAATAAGGGGAACAAGACTTGGTCAGAAAAAATTCTTTTTTAAATAAAAAAATATTTTTTATTGATTATTAGTGATGAAAAAAATTTTCATCACTAATTATGTAATTAGCGATGAAACTCTATATTTTTGTTGTAAATAATATTTTCTCGGGGGGTGAATTTTTCCAGCTGAAATTTTTTTAGTGAAAATTATTAGCGACGAAAATTTTTTTCATCGTAAATATTTTTTTGTTCAAATTATTTAGGATAAAAATTTACTATTAGCGACTAAAATTTGTGTCGCTAATACCCCGCATCCCATCAACTCCCATCGAAAATCCATTTTTCTTCCTCGTTCCCCCCCCCCGACGTCCCGCATGCCTCCGATTTCCTCCGTCGCTGTCGAGGTGAGTCAACTTCATCTTCTTTTTTTTTGTGGGGTAGGTTCGGGCCGGGGCCGGGACCGGGGATGGAGATGGGAGCGGGCCGAGGCTAGCGTGCCGGGGATGGCACACCTGGGTCGGACGGTGGGCCGCAGCCATGTGGGGCTTGCAGGCCATGGCCATGTGGGGCCTGCATGCCGGGGCCTGCGGGTTGGGCCGACGACGGCGGGCCCGAGTGGGGCCGGGGTCGGGGTCGATGACGGCGGGCCGAGGAGGGGTTGGGGCCGGGGCCGATGGGTCGAGGCTGGGGCTAGCAAGCCGAAGCCAGAGTCGGCAATGATGAGCCAGGATGGGGTCGGGTTGCAGCTATGTTGGGTCCTGTGAGTCGGGTCGGTGACGGTGGGCTGGGGAGGGGCTGGGGTCGGGGCCGGCGAGCCATAGTCGGAGCCGGCAACGATGAGTCGAGGTACAGCTGTGCCAGGGACGGCAGGTCAGGCATGCATGGCCTGCGAGCTGTGGGGCCTGCAGGCCGAGCACGCGTGGGTTGGGGTGGGTCGGGCCTAGGTTGGGGTGGGTCAGGCCTAGATGGGGCCGATCGGGTCGGGTCCGGTCGGGCTGGCACGGGTCGGGTGGAGCCAGGTCGGGTCGGGTTGGGGTCGGGGACGGTGGAGCCAGGGCGGGGTAGGTCGAGCTGGGTCGGGTCGGGCTAGTGTTGGTCAGGTGGAGACGAGTTGGGTCGGGTCAGGCCGGGATGGGGCGGGTCGAGGATGGTAGGGTCCAGGCTGGGTTGGTTCCGGTTCGGGCTGGGATGGGGCGGGTCTGGCCAGGTCAGGTCAAGCTGGGGTCGGGTCGGGTGGAGCCAAGTCGGGTCAGGCTGGGGTGGGTCAGGTGGAGTCGGGGTGGGTCGGGTCCGGTCTGGTCCGCTCCGAGTCGGGCTAGGGCAGGTGGGGTCGGGATGGGGCGGGTTAGGTCAGATCTTTATGAGGATGAAATATGATACTGAAATTATTATAATTATTGCATATTATTTTTTAGTGTTACTGTTGAAGTTAGTTAATTATTTGACTAATTATTTTTTCACTAACATAATGCACATTGCTATTACTTGATACAATTAAATTATTTTATGTGTTGTTTGGTATACTGCTGAAATTATAAATAAAAAATATACTTTTGTTTTAGAAAAAACTCTATTGAAATTTTTGATCAAGAAATATTAATAGAAAGTTATTTCTCTTTTAATAAATTAGAAATTCATCTTCGAATGCAAGTTCAAAGATGGTACTTAAATTATATTGAGCCATAGATTTCCGTTCAAGTTTCGATCTTCATCGAGATCGAAATTTGGATGTCCCGTATTCAATTTTTTTAAAAAAATAATATTATTATTATTATTAATTGATATTTTATTTTATTATGTGATATTCAGTATGAAAGAAGAGTATCCTATAAGCCAATCGTAAGTATGTTGCGATGGGACTTTCTTTAAAATTTTCCAACTCATGAAACAACATTTATTATTTGAGGCATTGATTTATCATATTAACTGCATCTTATTATGTCTAAGATTATGATGAACCTCAAAGATTAGGATAATAATTTTAGGAGACATAAATTGATCATGCTAGTGAGACCTAAAATTCTAAAATCTTAATTTTAAATATTTCTAATCGTAGGAGCATTGAGTCGGGGATCAATATTCTAGATAGACTGGCATATCCTATGTATACTCAATGGAGAGGGTGGCAGATCTCACTAGCCACTTGTGTGAGACACTAATATAAGGATGTGGGTGCTCATTTGAGAAGTGAGTCCATTGAATTGACTCGATGAAAGAGAACATCTAATGGAAGCCTTATTTGCATGTCAAAGATGATTCTCTAAGTGGGAGTTGTGCAAGTGATCCTTAGACCTGAAACCACTATGGAATCTTGTGCACATGAACTTATATTTTGGTTTATACCCAAGCATGGTATTAAGACATGTACAGGGTGTTCTGGATATGGTAGAGTGTGTATAAAGGTTGTGAGTAGGTCAATATAGAATCGATCACTCCTAGTAAGAAGAGATCGCATCCTGTGTATTCTCAATCCTAGATGACTCATAAAAGTCTTTTGACCAAAAGCAAGAAGGAGATTAGAATGTGTTTCTAATGCTTCTTCATTGGAGTCATTATTGGTTAATTGAGAATCGATATGAATATGTGTTTGAGTTTGACATGATTTCATACTCATGAACATATTCAGGGTGCAAGGATGATCGAAGAATTGAATTGCATGGTAATTTGCCACTGAAGGGTAGATTTGATATTTTCACTAAATTTCATATCTTCTGGGTAGTCATGATACGTTGTTGCTAGATGTCAATCTTGACTTGTAGGTTTTTGACCGAATTAAAGAGTTTAATTTGATTGCCAATTAGAAATGATTCTAATTATTGAACTTGGGTTAGCTCGATTGGACCAAAATTGATTAGATTGAAATCTAATCAAATTTGGTCAACTTATACCCGGATCTACTACTGACTAGATATAGAACTTAATGGGTCACACACATATAAAAATTGGCCAAGGAGCCCTTTTGAAAAAGATTGATTGGAATTTTGGATTCAATCAAGGTTTCGGTAAGCATGCTAGTATGTGTGAAAACCCTTGTTCTTTTGGAGACCAATTTGGTCCCATCCCTTGCTAATTAGCTAGCCCAATTTGGTAGACATTTGGGTCAGCTCGTGATGCCTAGAAGCAGCCTAAATTGGGGCACCACATCCCATGTTAACACCAATTATGAAGAGTCCAAGTTGTGGTGGACTCTTGGTGCAAAACAGGTTCTGCGTACAAGTGTTGGCATGGCCAGAAGAAAAAATATTATTTTTTATAGGATTAAAATTATGTGTGGTAGCTTAAATCACTCTCTATCCTCTGGTACATATTTCAAAATATGAGATATATTTTTTCTGAAATTTTTGGAGAAGATAAAAAATTAGAAAAAGAAGGATGTCTCACGTGCGCACAGAAGTATCGCATCTCTCCGTGATTTGGAGAGTCCTTCTCCCTATCAAATGCTTTCAGATTGAAACTATTTTTGTTGATAACATTATACATGTGATATAATATTTTTTATAATTTTTTTGGAATTTTTCCAGACTTATCTGGATGCCACACGATGCCATAAGTCGGTCCTGATGCCTATGCGCATGGTGATCAGCACTTGCATGAAGAGGTGCGAGCATAGCATTTTTCCATGAGACTTTTGTCACTATTTTTAATTTTATGGAATCTATATTGAATCTCCAATCCACATGAATTTTTGAAGATTTTTCTAATTTGAGAAGGGATGTGAAAACATCCCTTCTTTGGTTGCATGCGCGCAGACCAGGGTGCTGATCAACGTATCATGGATAAGAGTCCTTCTACTTGAAGGAACTCTTATCTCTGATAATCAGATCAGATATGCCTTTTGGATAAGGCATGTCCCTCTCTTTTGGCATCCCTCTGGTGGCTATAAATAGGTCAGGGTGCTGGGTATCCGATGAATCAAAGAGGGGTTTCCAATTTCTCTCCTGTTGCTCTCCTTTCTTTCTTACAACCTATCTTAGTTTTAGGACAAGGCTTTGGAATTTAAGACAAAGCCTTATCTGGTCCTAACAAGGGTTGTAAGGATCCTAAAGAAGAAGAATCAGAAGTCCAGAGGAGGTTCTAAGAGGATGAGGTCAGGTTCTTAAAGAAACTTGATCGGTACGAGGCTAGTCGAGTTCTAGGGGCTAGAACTCTTGAAGCAAGGTGAAGGAGCACTGTCTTTGGTTCAATTTTTGTGTGGATCACCATTGAAGGGTGGACACTTGGACACCTTATAAAAATTGAGATTAGTGCTACATGTATTCTTCTTATCCTAATTTATATTTATTATACTTTGATTATTATAGTTAAGAGTTTCTGGGCATTAGGGCTTCTGGTGCATTGGGTGTTTTGAATGAAAATTTTAAACACCCAACCCTTCCGCTGTGCCACCGAAACCCAACAGTGGTATCAGAGCCTATCTTGATTTATGTAATCAAAGATTAAATTATTATCTTGATTGTGATCAAGCATGAGTTTTTGGTTTGGTTCAATTCGGGTCAAGGGTTGAACCTGATTGAACATCCAAACCCTATCATGTCTTAGAGAGATGTTTTAAATATAAAATGCATGATGTATGTGTAAAATTTTTTTAATAGCTTAGTACTCTAATTGGAGTTCATCACCAGACTGTCCGGTCATAAGAGCAAGTAGAGTTCAAAGACCCTCTCTTCCTATTCAATAGGGTACTCTTATGGCGTGTAGGGGTGCCACTGTGATGTTCCAAGAAGAAGAATCATGAAAAGAGTATTTTATATTCATACATGTTATTAGAACTTCATGCATATATGATATGCTTGAAATATTTAGTTATAATCATATTGTATGATTCTGCTTCTATATCTTAAAAATATGATAAGATGCCATAATTAGTTGTTATGATTATTAAGATACAACTATTATAGTGCATTCTTATGATAGATTGAATTAGGATGTGTTTGAGATCATTAAAGCCCTCATAAAAATCATATTAAGTCATAGTATTGTGAATCAGAAGCTGACCTATTTTCTTGAATCAATTAATTAATTGGTGTCTAAGGAGTATTTCAAGTATGGTGATTATTTAATTGGTTCTATTGCTGGCCTGACCAATTTTATTGGTGTCTAAGAAAAGCAATGGGGAGACCCCCACCAATCTTAACACTTTCTTGGCCAATTAGATTAGTTCGAATCTTAAATGAAAGTAGCTTAGTATTTTAAACACTACTAAAGGCCTTCCTTCATGCTAGGTTAATGTTACATCATGAACTATGGCTAGTTTGTTATGTTACCATAAGGCTTGTCATAAAGATTGATATAACATAATCCTAGCGCATAAAAGATGCTTACGGCAATTTTGGATATACTGCTTTATTGTGCTAACACAAGGGCAATTATATTCGATTTTGACTGTGTTGAAATGAAGGGTCTTACTTAACTAAAATATTATAGCTTGTTGTGATAATATAAGACTAATAATATTTTAGAGGCCAAGATAAAATATTGAGAATTGCATGAGATGTAATTGGAAAGAGTTTCCTACCTATGAACTCATAAGGGTTTATTGTATTAACACAAGATCATTATGAGGAATTACGGTCTCAATTTCACTAAGATAAATATAAAATATATCTCGTTTACCATAGAAGAGGGCTATGGTATTTGATAAAATAGTGGGAGACATAACTAGTTTTGAAAGTTCTCATCTAGTTATGCATGTCAAACATGAGTGGTCTGCTCATACTATTATTTTATATAGATTTAAGTCTACATTATGGCTTCTTTATTTTCACCCCATGATACAATAAATAAAACTATGTTGACCGATACAACTATATGGATTGGTTGAGGAACTTATAAATTAGGTTTATATCAGAAAAGAACTCTGATATTCTGGATATTTCTGATCCTAATTTGGTCAGTAATAATGAGAAGGTAATGATATCCGTATGGATATTATTTATGGCAAATTTAAAAATTAAGAGTATAATTGTAAGAATAATCATGTAAGATTGAAGTAGGGTGCAAGTGTAACACCAAAAGGTATGTATATGATACAGACCTATTTTTATTGAGTGATTCAGACTCTGATATTTGGATATTAGATACCACCAGTGGATCGTACTTTTGTAGTTCATTACTGCAACTATAAAATATCAAAGATCTGAAAAGAGGTAACCTCGAGCTTTATGGTGCAAGTGAAGAGTCCATTAGCACAGAGGCTGTGGGAACCTGTATGCTTTATTTATCTTCGGGCAAAATTTTAGAATTAAAAGACTGTTATTACATGCCAAAGGTCATTAGAAATATTATTTCTATACTTTTGTTATTAAAACAAGGTTATGAAATAAAGTTAATGGAAAATAGATGCTCTATTTTTTTTTCTAATGAATTTTATGGCAGTGGTTATATTGATAACAATCTTTTAATTCTTGTACTCAATAAAAATATTTTTCATATTGAAAGAAATATAAAAAGAAAGAAAAAAAATATGAATATCACATATCTCTGGTATTGTCACCTTGGTCATATTAGTGAGTCAAGGATAAACAAGTTATACAAAGAAGAATTCTTTGACCCAAATAATTATGAATCATTAAAAACTTATAAATCTTGTCTCATGGGTAAGATGACCAAAACTTCATTTTCTGGATATGGAGAGAGGACAAGTGAGTTGTTAGCTCTAGTACATATAGATGTATATGGACTGATAACAACTCATGCCAGAAGAAGATACTCCTATTTTATTACCTTTACAGATGATTTATTA
Organism: Elaeis guineensis; assembly: GCF_000442705.2. Classification (NCBI taxonomy): domain Eukaryota; kingdom Viridiplantae; phylum Streptophyta; class Magnoliopsida; order Arecales; family Arecaceae; genus Elaeis; species Elaeis guineensis. The sequence goes on from NC_025994.2 coordinate 55,809,363, forward strand.
AGGTTCGAATATATGTATCTTATGAAACATAAATTCGAAGCTTTTGATAAGTTCAAGGAGTATCAAGGTATGGTCGAGAAATAAACTAAAAAAAGTATCAAAGTTCTTCAATCTGATCGAAGAGGAGAGTACTTATCCAGTGAATTTTTTGATCATCTTAAAAGTAAAGGTATTCTCTCTGAATGGACTCCTCCTTATACACCTCAGTTAAATGGTGTAGCAGAAAGGAAGAATCGCACTTTAATGGATATGATGTGATCTATGATATGCTTCATCGATCTCCCAATATCTTTCTAGGGATAATGCCTTAGAGACTGCAACATATATATTAAATAGAATGCCTTCAATGTCTGTTGCAAGCACTCCATATGAGATATAGAATGGAAGAAAGCCTAATCTTAAACATCTTAAGACTTTGGGCTGTCCTACTTATGTCAAAAATATTTTTGGACATAAGCTTAATGCTAGATCAGACAAGTATAGGTTTGTAGAGTATCTTAATGAAATTAATGGATATTATTTCAACCACCCTACTAAACAAAAAGTATTTGTTAGTAGGCACGCCACTTTCTTGAAATATGTATTTATCCAAGAAGGAGGTAGTGGGAGGAATATTAAATTTATGAAAGTTTATGATCTATAAACCGATCCAGAAATACCAGTGGTTGGACCATAAGAAAATCTTCAATCAAAAGTACCCAAGGATGAGGTACATCCACTATATACACCTCCTCTCTGAAGGTCAGATAGAGTGCGTCAAGCATCTCTGAGATATAATTTTATCATTGAGAATAAAAATTCTATCAACATCATTCAGGATGTTGATCCACTGACCTATTCAGAAGCTATCATGAGTAGGGACTCAGACAGATAGCTGGAAGCTATGAAATCTGAGATGGACTTGATGAATACCAACCAAGTGTAGACCTTGATTGATGCACCTGAGGGTGTGACCCCAATATAGGATGCAAGTGGATCTTCAAAAGAAAGATCAGAGTAGATGACCAAGTAGAAACCTACAAAGCTAGGTTAGTGGCAAAGGATTTCAGTAAAAGATAAGAAATTGACTATGATGAAACCTTCTCACTAGTGGCTATGCTCAAGTCCGTCCGGATTTTACTTGCTATAGCAGCATACTACGATTATGAAATCTGATAGATGGATGTCAAGATCGATTTTCAATAGTAATCTAGAGGAAGAGGTCTATATGACTCAGCCAGAGAGATTTGTCTCAAGTGGGAGAGCAAATCAAGTATGCAGACTAATGAGATCCATCTATGGATCGAAGCAGATTTCGAGGAGCTGGAACATCCGATTTGATATGACAGTCAAATTGTTTGGTTTTATCAAAAATATGGATGAACCATGTGTATACAAGAAGATAAGTGAGAGTGTTATTGTCTTCTTGGTTCTGTATGTCGGTGACATACTGCTCATTGAGAATGATATCCCAATGATGCAATCGATCAAAACTTGGCTATCAAATAAGTTTTCCATAAAAGACTAGGATGAAGCATCCTATATACTAGGTATAAAGATCTATAGAGATAGATCTAAAAGGATGTTAGGCTTATCCCAGTCATGGTACATAGACCTCATATTAAAGAGATTTAATATGGAGGCAAGTAAGAAAGGTTACTTGTCTATAAGTTATGGTATACGTCTCTCTAAGAAAATATATCTTAAAGACATCAGAAGAGAGGAAAAGGATGAATGAAATCTCTTATGCTTCGACTGTGGGATCAATTATGTATGCCATGCTATGTACCAAGCCTGATGTAGCTTATGCTTTGGTTATAACTAGTAGATTTCAGGCTGATCTAAAGAAGGATCATTGGAAAGTAGATGATCGTAAGTCAATATCAGGATATGTGTTTATCTAAATTGATGGGGCAATGAGTTGGAAGAGTTCCAAACAGCAGATAGTAACTGACTCAACTACTGAACTAGAGTATGTTGCTGCTAGTGAAGCAATTAAGAAAGATATCTGGATGAAGAAACTCATCATGGATTGAAGAGTCATTCCTATGATTGAAGGATCGGTGTCACTCTATAGTAATAACACTGGGACCGTTATTCAAAATAAGGAACCTAGGTCTCATTATAGATCCAAGCACATCCTCAGATGTTTTCATCTCGTTAAAGATAAGATGTTGTCTTTGAACGAGTAGACAGAAAGAACAATATAGCAGATCTATTCACTAAGGCCATACCATAGCAGCTATATGATCACCATCTTAATTGTATGAGATACAAAGGTGATTGGCTTTAGTGTAAGTGGGAGATTGAAAGAAAAGTGCCCTATGAGCCAATCGTAAGTGTGTTGCGATGGGACTTTCTTTAAAATTTTCTAACTCATGAAACGACATTTATTATTTGAGGTATTGATTCACCATATTAGCTGCATCTTATTTTGTCTAAGATTATGATGAATCCCAAAGATTAAGATAATAATTTTAGGAGATATGAATTGATCATGCTAGTGAGACCTAAAATTCTAAAATTTTAATATTAAATATTTTTGGTCGAAAGAGCATTGAGTCGGAGATCAATGTTTCAGATAGACTGGCACATCCTATGTATGCTCAATGAAGAGGACGGCAGATCTCACTAGCCACTTGTGTGAGATACTAATACAAGGATGTGAGTGCTCATTTAAGAAATGAGTCCACTGAATTGACTCGATGAAAGAGAACATCTAATGGAAGCCTTATTTGCATGTCAAAGATAGTTCTCTAAGTAGGAGTTATGCAAGTGATCCTTAGACCTGAAATCATCATGGAATCTTGTGCACATAAATCCATATTTTGGTTCATACCCAGGTATGGCTTTAAGACATGTACAGGGTGTTCTGGATATGGTGGAGTGTGTATGAAGGTTGTGAGTAGGTCAATATGGAATCGATCACTCCTAGTAAGAGGAGATCACATCCTGTGTATTCTCAATCCTAGATGACTCATAAAAGTCTTTTGGCCAAAAGCAGGAAGGAGATTAGAAAGAGTTTCTAATGCTTCTTCATTGGAGTCATTATTGGTTAATTGAGAATCGATATGAATATGTGTTTGAGTTTGACATGATTCCATACTCATGAACATATTCAGGGTGCAAGGATGATCGAAAGATTGAATTGCACGGTAATTTGCCACTGAAGGGTAGATTTGATATTTTTACTAAATTTTATATCTTTTGGGTAGTCATGATACATTACTGCTAGATGTCAATCTTGACTTGTAGGTTTTTGATCGAATTAAAGAGTTTAATTCGATTGCCAATTAGAAATGATTCTAATTATTAAACTTGGGTTAGCTCGATTGGACCAAAATCGATTAGATTGAAATCTAATCAAATTTGGTCAACTTATATCCAGACCTACTACCAACTAGATATGGAACCCAATGGGTCACACACATATAAAAATTGGCCAAGGACCCTTTTGAAAAAGGTTGATTGGAATTTTGGATTCAATCAGGGTGCTGATAAGCATGCTAGCACGTGTGGAAACCCTTGCTCCTTTGGAGACCAATTTGGTCCCATCCCTTGCTAATTAGTTAGCCCAATTTGATAGACATTTGGGTTAGGTCATGACATCTGGAAGCAACCCAAATTGGGGCACCGCATCCCATGTTAACACCAATTATGAAGAGTCCAAGTTGTGGTGGACTCTTGGTGCAAAACAGGTTCTACGTACAAGTGTTGGCGTGGACAAAAGAAAAAATATTATTTTTTATGAGATTAAAATTATGTGTGGTAGCTCACATCACCCTCCATCCTTTAGTACATATTTCAGAGCATGAGATATATTTTTTTTGAAATTTTTGTGGAAGATAAAAAATTAGAAAAAGAAGGATGTCTCGCACATGCGCAGAAAGCATCGCGTCTCTCCATCATTTGGAGAGTCCTTCTGCCTATCAAATGCTTTCAGATTGAAACAATTTTTGGTGATAATATTCTAAATTTGATAATATATTTTTGATAATTTTTCTAAAATTTTTTCAGACTTATCTGGATGCCACACGGATGCCATAAGTTGGTCCTGATGCCTGCACACATGGTGATCAGCACTTGTGTGAAGAGGTGCGAGCATAGTATCTTTCTGTAAGAATTTTATCACTATTTTTAATTTTCTAAAATCTAAATTGAATCCCCAATCCATGTGAATTTTTGAGAATTTTTTTAATTTGAGAAGGGACATGAAAATATCCCTTTTTTGGTTGCACGCGTGCAGACCAGGGTGCTGATCGACGTATCATAGATAAGAGTCCTTCTGCTTGAAGGAACTCTTATCTCTGATAATTAGATCAGATATGCCTTTTGGATAAGGAATGTCCCTCTCTTTTGGCATTCCTCTGATGGCTATAAATAGGTCGGGGTGCTAGGTATGCAATGAATCGAAGAGGGGTTTTCAATTTCTCTCCTGTTGCTCTCCTTTCTTTCTTACAACCTATCTTAGTTTTAGGACAAAGTTTTGGGATTTAAGACAAAGCCTTATCTGGTCCTAACTAGGGTTGTAAGGGTCCTAAAGAAGGAGAATCAAAAGTTCAAAAGAGGTTTTAAGAGGGTGAGGTTAGATTCTTGAAGAAACTTGATCAGTACGAGGCTAGTCGAGTTCTAGGGGCTAGAACTCTTGAAGCAAGGTGAAGAAGGAGCACTGTCTTTGGTTCAATTTCTGTGTGGATCACCATTAGAGGGTGGATACTTGGACACTTTGTAAAAATTGAGATTAGTGCTATAGGTATTCTTCTTATCCTAATTTATATTTATTATGCTTTGACTATTATAGTTAAGAGTTTTTGGGCATTAGGGCTTCCGGTGCATTAGGTATTTTGAATGAAAATTTTAAATACCTAACCCTTCTGCTGTACCATCAAAACCCAACACATTAGTTATCTGTCCATTGTTCTCTGGGTATATGGTGGATAGGGTGCATGGGCACTATATCCACATTATATACTTGGAGAACCATGGGGAAATGCTGCCAAAATTTTCATAAAAATGAGACAAAATATCTACTAATAACAATAATGAGATTATTACTTTTTTGAAAGGGATAGGGCTACACCTATTAGTAATGATTTGAAAAGGATAGGATCATGCATTTTTACTTCATAAAGGGATAGGACCATATATTTTCTGTGTTAATGTTCAGTCTGCATGTCTTTTTTAATATGTGTTATTTTATATGAGTGATCTGGATCTGGATCTGGATTGGGATTTTGTCCGAAATTCAGAATGCGATTCAGTCCGAAATTCAGATCAAGATCCTGAATATTGTGAAACTTTTTTTGGTTGTTCATAAATTTGTGTTTATTGTTAGATGAATATCAACAAAAGTTAGATAAATGTTAGAGATATTTTTTTGTCTGAATATCAAAAAAGAGTTCGAGATTTTATTGACTTTGCACGGCATAAGACTAATAGTGCTAGTCGGATAAAGTGTCTATGTAAGAGATGTGTCAATATGGTATATCATCACATAACACTTGTTGAGGAGCATTTGCTATAATATGGTATGGATAAGAAGTATACTTGTTGGACATGGCATGGGAAGGGTGATCCGAATGAGGTGGTGCACGATGATGACGATACTGAAGATAATAGTGATACTGATAGACCTATCGAACATAGTAGTATAGAAAAATTGTTAGATGATTTACATCAAGGTGCTTGTTCGAATGTATGCATGAATACTACTACATCTGTAAGCAATTCTGATCATGAATATAATATCCAGCTTGAGGTAGAAGGGACCTCTGAATAGTTTGCAAAGCTTGTAAGGGATGCACGAGAGCCACTTTATCCAAATTGTACAAAATTTTTCAAGTTAGAGTTTTTGATAAAATTACTTCATATTAAAACCATGAACTGATGGAGTCAGAAGTTATTTGACTAAATTTTAATATTGATTAAAGTAGCTCTGCCTGATAGAGAGACTGCCGAAATCATATTTTGAAGCAAAAATATACATGCGAAAAATGGAACCTGGCTATACTCCTATACATGCCTATAAAAATGACTGCATATTATTTTATAAGGATAACGAACAAGTAACTGAATATTTGAATTGCGGTGAGTCTAGATACGAAATCGATAATAGAAAAAAAAAGAAAGATACCTCAAAAGATTTTGAGATATTTTTCATTGATTTCAAGACTTCAAAGATTGTATATGTCCACAAAAATAGCTAAAGAAATGAGATGGTATTATGAGTAGTGGGTTTTAGAGGAGAACATACTTAGCCATCCGACTGACTCTTTAGTGTGGAAAGACTTCGATGCAAAGCATCCACACTTTACAAGTGACCCACGCAATATCAAGCTTGGTCTAGTGATAGATGGATTTAATCCCTTTGGTAATATGAGTACCTCTTATAGTATGTGACCTGTGATGCTAGTTGTATATAATGTGTCACCTTGGAAGTGCATGAAAGAACCATTTATTTTTATGTCACTGTTGATTTCAGATCTAAAAGCACCAGATAATGAAATTGATGTATATCTACAACTTTTAATTGATGATCTGAAGGAGTTTTGGGAAAATGGGATACAAACATATGTTCTATGAGTCGAAGTCATTTTAAGTTGCATGCTTCGATTTTATGGACTATAAATGATTTTCTAGCATATGAAAACTTATCTGGATGGAGCACCAAAGCATATCTGGCATGTCCAATATGCAATAGGGATGCATCCTCTTTACATTTAAAGCACAGACGAAAAATATGTTTCATAGGTCATCGATAGTTTCTTCCTACTAATCATTCTTGGAGGATCCGTTATAACTAATTCTTTGATGGTATGTCTGATCGACGTCCGCCACCCAAGAAGTTAAGTGGAGCAAAAATTTTAGAACAACTTGAAGTCATTGAAAATCTCTGATTTGAAAAAATATTGGGTACTCTCAAGCAAAAGCATACTAAAGCTGAGCTGAATTAGACGAAGCGAAGCATCTTTTTCGAACTACCGTATTGGAAGTAGTTACTACTTCGTTATAATCTAGATGTAATGCACATTGAAAAGAATATTTGTGATGATATCATCGATACTATATTGAATATTTTAGAAAAATAAAAGATAGTACAAAAACTCATCTTGATTTGTAGGAAATAGGAATTCGATTGGAGTTGCATTTAGTTCATCGAGGTGAGAGATTTTTTATTCCACCCGCATGTTATTCACTGTTTGGAGAAAAAAAGAAAAATTTCTGTAGATGGTTCAAAGCTATAAAATTTTTTGATACATATGTTTCAAACGTATCGTGGTGTGTTGGGAACAATGACGGTAATATCTTTGGAATGAAAAGTCATGACTCCTATGTGATGATGCAACATTTACTTCTTGTGGTCATACATGACTATTTGGGTGGTGATGTTCCAACTGCATTGATTCAGCTGGGAGTGTTCTTTCGAGAACTATGTTGTCAAAAATTGAAGATTAACTTACTTGAAAAATTAGAGAAAGATATTGTATTCATTCTTTATAAGTTAGAAAAAATTTTTACACCATCATTTTTTGATGTTATGGTGCATCTAGCTGTCCATCTTCTAAAGGAAGCTCTTTTGATCAGACCAGTATATTATCGATGGATGTATCCTATTGAAAGATAAAGAAGTTATACGTATTTTATCATATCAATTATAAGATATAAATATATTTCTAAAATTTAAATTTATTTTTATTTATAGATTCTTGTGCACCTTAAAAAAGTATGTACGCAATAAAGCAAAGCCTGAAGGGTCTATAGCGGAAGCATATGTAGCTACCGAGTGTCTCACATTTTGCTTTGATGTATCTTGATGATATCGAAACAAGATTCAATCGTGCAGATCGTAATGCAGACCATGAATGGGGTGACAATGAGCCGACATTGTCTATATTTAAACAAATGATTCGATCTATTGGTGCAAGAAAATATAAATTTATAGACGTGAACGAGCTATCCAAGGCACACTTTTATGTTCTAAATAATTATGAAGAAATTAAAATTTTTATTGAGTAAGTATCATCTTTATTGAGTAAGTATCATCTTATGATACTGTTTAATGATCAAGAAAATTTTTTATGTCGGTGTAAAACTAAAAATTATAACTTCTTGCAATGAGCACAAGAGTATACTATGTAAAGAGAATAATACGAATGTCGATGATCAACATAGGAGAAAATTTATAAAATAATTTGGTGATCTTGTAAGTTACATTAGTGATACGTTATTTATTTACTTATAAATTTTATTATTTTAACCAACATAATTTTTTATCTTATGACGCAGATAAAACATAAGTATTTCAATAAAAAAGCAGATGCAACCGATGAATTGCATGATTTAGCATGTGGTCCCGATCGAAGGATTAATCACTACACATCCTGTATCATTGAAGGAATGAAATTTCACACAAGGAAGGTTGAGATGCAATGACGAACCCAGAATAGTAGAATTGCTACAACAAGATATGAAGGAGAAGAAAAGATTGATTATTATGATGTACTGGTAGATATCATAGAACTAAAATATGGGTCCAGTAATTCTGTATTTTTATTTCAGTGTGAATGGTGGGATATTAGTAACAAAAAGATCAAGATTCATATCGATTCATAATTTATCAGTGTAAATATTGCACGAATATGGTACCAAAATGAGCCGTATATATTAGCAACTCAAGCAAAATAAGTAATATATTTGAAGGATCTAAAGTATCGAAGTAATTGGCATGTCGTACAAAAAATAACACCTAGAGGCGTATATGACATACCAACTCGATTAGAGATGGATGAAATTTTGGATTTACATGAAGAGGAAGCTTTTCAGCAAGAAGAACAAATATTAGTCGAGTTTTTAGTTAATGAAGAACTTGTAACGGCACCTTTGAATAGGACTGATCTCCCATCCAATGAAGTTGAAGCTAATTTTATATTTAATCTGGATGAGTCAGAGGGTAATAATCAGTTCATAAATGATGATGAGATAGAAAGATGATACATATATCGATTATTGTGATTCGGACGAAGATCTATATATCGAGGAAGATATGAATATTGATGAGTAGATCTTTATTCTTTGTTCAATTTTATGTTGCAATAATGGTATGCGATATAATTATATTCATTAAAATATTATTTAATTTTTTTATTATTATTTAATATTATATTTATTTATATCTCAATTTCTGTAGATATGGCACCAGGAGACAGACGACGACGGTCACATTCACAGTTACCTACAGATAGCTCGGAGGTTGAAGTGCCTTCATCGATCTCCATTGCCTCACCGGCCTAGTGTCAGAGGGTCCTGCACTGGCAGGTCCTAGTGAGTCGGATATGAGTGAGGTGGATCCCAATGAGGCGGGTCCTAGTGAGACTGGTCCCAATGGTATTAATTATTACACTTTATATATAATAAAATTTGATTCTTTTGTTTGGATCATACTAATGATTTATTTATTGTTGTTTCAGATCAGTCTACATCGGTGGTCAGACGAGGATGAGGTCCATCGAAAAATCTCGTTTTAGAGCATTGGGGACCCGAGCACCCGGGACAGCATCTTTGGATCGAGATATCGGCCGGCTACATTGGACCCATTAGGAGATGGTGTGAGCCATGGCAGATCGAGCTGGGCATCATATGCTGCAGCTATGCCCCCATGATGCTCTTCGATTGCCGTCACGTTGTCCCAACTCAGAGAGAGATTTTCTACACCCACTTACAGATAAAATAAATTATATTATAAATATTTAATTTACATAATATTCTTCTAATATTTGTTATTCGTAGGGTATATTTGACATCGTCAATTTTGAGGATGATCGTGTGAGGCGAGCGATCGACACCCATCTATCCTTGCATTTCAGAGATTATCGCCATCATATGCATCAGCATTAGTATTGGATGGTGCAGGCTCATGGGCAGGAGGCAGTGCAGCTACAGCCCTATGACAGCATCACCATCGACGATTGGACTACCATATGCCGGCATTACGAGGACTGGCATATCAGGTTACACATCTAAATTTTTTTTTAGACTTTAATGATTTAATCATTTATTCTTAAATTAAATTTGTTATCTACTAATTTTACTGTTAATTTTACAGAGATGATATGCCTAGAATGCGACGAACCGGGTGGGAGTTCGAGATTGTTTGCTCACCACATGGAGCACATGGTATGTATTTTTTTAATTTCTAATTAGGATATATTTTTTTAATTATTTAAAATTTTTTTAATTAATTCTTAAATTACAAAGAGATGCTGAGAGTGGCAAGCTTCCTGATAGGATTGATATCTACTAGTGGACCCACCAGCGACAGTCGGAGGAGTGGATGACGAAGAGACAGGAGCTCTTTGTAAGCTTTTTCAATTATTTTTTCATTCATAATTTGATTTTTATTAAAAAATTAAAATAACTCTAATTTTTATTTTCAGGATCGTATGACCGACATAAGATCCCAGCCTACCCCTGAGGACTCAACCGCACCCACAAATGATGAGATCTGTGATTGGGTGCTCGGTATGAGACCTTGTTATGTTAGAGATCTAGGACATGGGATCACTGCTCCCTCATCCTCACAATCATCAAGGGTTGAGATTCATTCTGCATACCAGGCTCGACTGACGAAGGTGTAAAGGCAAGCCATCGAAGATCGATAGTAGGCTGTCGAGGATTGACAGCGAGCTCAGGAGTTGGCTGCATGCATCGATGACTATTAGCACTTTCAGATCCAGATGATAGAGTGGATGACATAGATGGAACAAACGATACAGCTGATGAGGCAGCAGCAGGCCGATCCGAGCTCCATCACCGATCCGAGCTCCGTCGAGCGCTCCCCATCTCCAGCTCATTCTCCAGATGTTGATATTTGACGGCTTATTGATGTATTTTTTTTATTTTAAATATCTTATAATTTTAATTTAATATAATAAAATAATAAAATTTATTTATCAATTTATTATATAAATTTTTTATTTTAATTTTTTTTAATTTATAAAAAATATTATACATATAAATTTAAAATATATATTTATAATTTTTTAAAAAAATATGACTAAATTATTAGTGATTAAATTATTCTCGATGAAATATTCATCACCAAAAATATTTTACTAACATAATTTAATTTATCAATAACTATATAATTAACAATGATGAAAAATTATTCATCATAAATAATTATTAGCGATGTAAATTTTTATCAAAAATTATCTTATTTGCGATGAAAGTTTTTATTACTAATATTATTCAATTTTATTTATTTTTTATTAAATTAATAGTGATAAATTATTTTCATTGCAAAAAAAAAAATTTGCGATGTAAATTTTTCATCACTAAAACTTTTTAAAATAATAGCAATGAAAATAATTTCATCACTATTAATTTTTTATTTATCACTGATGATTTTTTTCATCGTAAATATCTTATTTTAGATTAATTTTTTTCATTCTCTTTTTTTAACGATGAAAAATATTCATCATAAATATCTTTTATTAGTGATGAAATTATTTTTCTCATCATAAAATATTATCAACGATGGAATTATTTATGATGAAATATTAGCGATCAAAATTTTATCACTAATATGTATTAGTGATGAAAATCGATTATTAGTGATGAAAAGTTTTCATCGCTAATAACTTATTTTGTTGTAGTATCTCTTCGAGCTCAACTAACCTCCCACTATCACCATCCTAGATAAACTATTTTTCTAGGAATATGGCATTCTTACTCACAATCACATTGTGATTTTATGAAAAGTAGAAGTAGTATCCCATGAATTCTTTTGGATACCCTATAAAATGAGCTATTACAAATCTATCCTCCAATTTATCAGCCATCTGTCTCTTGACATAGGCCAGACATCTCTAAATTTTAATATAACCTAGACTCGACTTCTTACCGTACCATATCTCATACGGTGTGGTAGGAACGAACTTTGATAGAACCCTACTTAATAGGTGAATGGTGGTTAATAAGGCATGTCCCCAAAGATATAAGGATAGATCAGTGAAGCTCATCATGGATCTGACCATATCTAATAGGATTCTGTTCCTCCTTTCAGATATCCTATTGAGCTGAGGTGTTCTAGGAAGAGTCTATTAAGAGACTATGCCATTGTTCTTAAGATATCTCAAAAATTTTCGATTAAAATATTCATCACCTCGATCAGATCGAAGAATCTTAATGGATTTACCAGTTTATTTTTCTACTTCATTTCTGAATTTCTTAAATTTTTCAAAGGCTTCATATTTGTGTTTCATCAGATACACGTACCTATACCTAGACAGATTATCGATAAAGATAATGAAGTAGCTGTAACCATCCCTGACTTACACATCAAATGGCCCACACACATCAATGTGTACCAGGGCAAGTAACTTAATGGCCCTTTCTCCATGTCCTACAAAGGATAACTTGACTATTTTTTCTCGAAGACAAGATTCACAAGCTGGATACAACTCTAGATTAAAAGAGCCAAGGATCCCATCCTTTTCTAGTTTATTTATCCTATCCTCTCCAATATGGCCTAGCTATGATGCCACAAGTACTACTGGTTAATTTTATCTCTGGATCTCTTTTGACCTACGATACTTACTATTTACGCATTTAAATTCACATTCGCATCAACATGCCAGTAATATAGACTGTCAATTAAAAGATCTTATACAACCAATTTATTTCATAAATAAATGAAACCAAAGTCTTTATTGAAATTAATTTCAAAACCTTCTTGTGCTAGCATAGACATGAAAATCAAATTCCAACTAGCTGCAGGAACAAAATAACAATCTTTTAAATCTAATCTAAAACCAAACAGTAATCAAAAAGGATAAGTACCAATAACCTCTGTAGCAACTTTTGCTCCATTACCGACCCGAAGAATCATATCACCTTCTCTCAACCTCTTACTTTCTATTAGACCCTGCAATAAGGTATATATATGAGCACTCGAACTAAAATCTAACATCCAACTAGAAGTAGAAGAAACCGTAAAATAGATTCAATTACGAGCATACCTTCCGAAGATTTATCATCCTTTTTGATCTTTAGGCTCTCCAGGTAGGGACAGTTCCTCCTCCAATGGTCTTCAGCATCACAGTAGAAATACTTTTCCTTTACTTCAGCCTTCTTAGGAATTTTCTTCTTTGGCTTGCTCTCTTTCTTTTGCTTCTTAACGGATTTTGTCTTCTTCTTCCCAGTAGACTTTCTCTTAGAAGAAGTTCGCTTCACAGCGAGAATAGTATCCCTTGAACTCTTCAAGGTTCCTTCAGTAGTGACCAACATATTGATCAGTTCCGGTATAGTGCAATCGAGTTTGTTCATATAAAAATTTATAATAAATTGACTATATGAACTCGTAAGGAATTGAAGGATCAAATCTATCTGTAATTTTTTTTGCATATTAAGCCCAGACTTCTCAAGCTCCTCAATGTCCTTGATCACTATCATACAGTGCTCATAGACTGACTGCCCTTCACGTATCTTCAAGTTGAAGAGTCTTTTAGACACTTCAAAGCATGCAGTACGACTCTGCTCACCATACGACTCTTGCAAGTGAGTGATCATAGCCCTGACAGTGGGCATATGCGCATGCTGGCTTTGTAACTCATTTGACATAGATGCCAGCACATAGCACTTGACCCGACTGTCTTCATCCATCAACTTTTCAAAAGCAGCTCTTTGCTCAGCAGTAGGACAATTTGGTAACACTATGGATTCTTGATCGAGTATATGACTTAATTTTTCTAAGTAAAGACAATCCTGAAATTTTTGAGCTAGTTTTTGTAATTAGTTTCGATCAAATGATTGGTTTCAAAGATGCGGGCTAGAGGGTTTGAGGCCGACATGGTTTAATTATGAGAGTAGAGGTTTAAGTTAGACTTTTGTACTTAATATTATATTTGCTTCTAAGGATTTTAAGATGTAAACAATGACTCCCGCTAATTTTTTGGATCCCTCCACTCTTCGGGTGGGAAACAAAAACCCTAACGTGATAAAAGATTTCTTGTGGCTGCTGCGGTCCTACCGATGTCATGCACCTCACCTAACAGTTATTGGTAACATATACACCGATGCATAGACAACTTCTTGCCCAGATACTTCTCTAAGCATATTGCAGTGACTTGATCTCTAAGTCATGTGGGCTCATCTAATAATTATTGACCACACTCCTTAGTTAAGCCTGACCCACTGTTCACAAGCAAATGTAAAGCCGTCATTGAGACCCTTATCTAACAGTTATTGGGCCCAACCCCATCTTCACCCTGGAGCAACTCTTTGCTAATAGAGTAGTTGCATATTTTTGGTACAACTGAACCACTGTAACCAGCCAAAAATAATCAACACCAATAGCACGCCGGCACATCTACAATGGTGAAAGACCTATGGACTTAATATTTGTAGGAAGATTTAGGTTTAGGTCTCATCTAATCAGTCATCATATGATTGATCTAATTGGCATGAGTTAAACCAAACTGCTAAGCAACCTTATTTAAGACCCAATCTTTCAAATTGACCAGATAAGTGGAGATCGGTGGAGGTCCGTCCATTGCTTTCCTTAGACACCAATAAATTGATCAGATAAGCTAATGAAACTAATTAAATAATCACATCTTAATTACTTACCTTAGATACCAATAGGTCAATTGGTCCAAATAGGTTAACTCAAGCGAATCAGGCTCAAACCATCAAGTCAAATTAGGCCCTTAGGTTAATCGATTCTATATATAAGATTCAATTGATTTGATCAATAATAATTGCATGATCATTAAACTTAATTGATCTAATCCTCATCAATACTTGATTTTATTTGATCAATTATTTAATCAAATTAGACCCATATGATTGAAATCAAAATCCTAGATGCAATCCTATTACATGACTTAATTTTTGATTTTTTCATAACTAAAACCCTCATGCATAAATATAAATTTTAAATTTTAAAATTAAATTTTAAATCTAAATTTTTTGTATGAAAGGTAAGTTTTAAATCATAAAAATAATTTTCAGATTTAACATACAAACATATATCTTATATGTGCATATAAAAGTCAGATTTAAATAAAATTCAGATCAACAACATAATATCATATATCTCATATACTAATCATGAATCATATCAAAAATAAATTTTATGATCTAAATATGCAATCACATATCTGATATATGAATCATGAATCAGGTCAGATAAAATTTTAGGTTTATGCATGCATCTATATATCATATGAACATGAACTAGAAATCATTCTAGATCAAAATTCAGATCTATGCATGCTTAGACATATCATCTATATATTCTAAAATCAAATCTAAAATAAATTTTAGATTCATAATATTCATCTATATATCTCATGTATCAAAAAAAATTAAATTTTTAAATTTTTTTTCAAAACATGTATGTCAATTTTATGCATATAGAATCTGTAGCTCTGATATCACTGTTGAAATTCGTATGTAGGGGCATGCATGTGTGTTTCAAAAATTTTATTTTCTAAACACCACAGTGAAATAGAATATTAAAACTTTTTTTAATCTATATGTATGTATAAAATATAAACCACAAGGATCTAGTTCATATGCTGAAATTATAGATGTGCTAAAATTTAATATGTGATTGAATCACATGCCTGTTTCATAATTTCTTTCTTCAAATCTAGATCTGGAAGAGAAGAGGTTGTCTCTTAACTGCATAAGTGCTCAGCCTCTACGAGTATCTACTCGAGATCAGTTTGGAACAGTCTTTTTCAAATTAAATTTTTTTTCCTAAAAAAATTCAGCCTGCAAATCTGAACAAAGTCTGGATCGTGAGCAACTCTTTGATCTCTTTCTTTGATCTTCTTCTTCTCTTCTTCTCTTGCCTTTCTTCTCTTGATTATGCTGCTACCAAACACCAAGAATCAGCACAAGAGGTGGACGCCTAAGGCCCTTATGGGCATGAAGAAAAGGGATGCCCAAGGGGAGAAGAGAAGGGGAGGAGAAGAGAGGGTGTGGGGGGCTCCTTTGTGGCATGTGGGCTGCTGGTTTGGATGCTTAGGGACCTTATGGGAGGTCTCTTTAAATAAACATAAGGATTGAATCCTATTCGATCTCATAATATAAATCCTACTTATATTAGGTTTTCTTATAACTTAAGTTATACAACTTTCTTTAGGAAATTTATTAGGTGTCAACACTTGGAGCCCTTACACCCACTAATTCACACCCTCTTTTGCACCCAAGAGATGCCCCAATTAGGATCCACATGCCCTCTAAAGGTGGGACACGCCCAACTTGATCAAATCAAGGTGGCGCCCCATCTTACCTATCAAGAAAATAAATTAAGGACTTTGCACCCTTAATTTATTTGA
Source organism: Elaeis guineensis (assembly GCF_000442705.2). Lineage (NCBI taxonomy): Eukaryota > Viridiplantae > Streptophyta > Magnoliopsida > Arecales > Arecaceae > Elaeis > Elaeis guineensis. The sequence goes on from NC_025994.2 coordinate 55,825,691, forward strand.
TCCAAAATCTTAGATATTCAAAAATTGGAGTCTAATAAATCTAATTCATTTAGATTATTAGCAGATAATTAAGTTTGAATTATCTTATCAAATAAAAAAATCAAACATAAAGATAAAATTGGGTTCAACTATATGCTAGCAAGGTTACCTTGAACCCAATCAGATTTTTCTCCCAATTGACACTTCATAAGCTCAATTACAAATTTTAGGTCTAATCTTTTTATTGTGTGACCCCATAGGTTCAATTTTATTTGATAATGAGATATACAATAATCTCTATCAAAGTATCATTGAAATTTTTTTCAATGGATCGAAACAATTTCACTCTAACTCATCAAGAATTATCGATCCAAAATAATCCTAGTGAGCTCTCATAATCCATCAGTGACACCTAGCAGCATGTAGTGACAACTCAGTAGAATCGAAAAGAACATCAAGGTGTAATTAACATGTGATTCAGTCTCTCTATCGTGAGTCCGACTAGATGGCAAGTCATGGATTAATCATCAAATCTCATTATCAGTCATACGATAGATTCGATCAGCTCAAGTCTAATTATGATTTTTATAAAAACTCTTTTCCATCAATCATACTACTATGGCCACAGACTCTCGAACTTAGCCTCTCAAATTTTATAGGACTACTCCTCTCTATCTAGGTCGATAGATCTCATCTTGATGCATATCTTACTCTTATAGTGGATCAACTATCACCAACATCCACTACAAGGACTCATTAAGATCCATATTTATGTGTCAGTCAAACTCCAGTGGCCTCACTATGAGCACTAATGCCATCTCAGATCAAAAGACCATTCACACAACTACAGCATTAAGACAATCACTGATGATCGAATAAAAATTCAAGTGATCTCTCGTATGGTCACGCTCAGTATTAGTTGTTCTCTAACAACTATCCGCACTCATTGCTCAGTGTCTCTACACTGTAGACTAGAGATTCATCTATCCCGAAGGAAGTGATCTGTGCACTGACTATCCAGATCGATCACCATCCTCATGATGATTTTATGATCAAAAGTATTTAAAAATTAAATACATGTCTCTAATTCTAAACTCATTGAGAATATGTATCAAAAGTTAATTTCATGGATGATTCAAGGACACATCACACTTGAATAAAAAATAAACTTATCTTTTTATTGATCAAATCAATATATTAAGTATAAAATTATGTTCTATATTTATTACAATGTGTCAGCCATATTGGTTTATAGGACATATATCTAACGTAATAGATATAAGTAAGATCTATCATTTGGATCTAAAAATGATAATTAAAGGTTCCAATCAAATGAATATTCTATAATCTTATAATCAATTTCTTCAATAAAAAATAGACTTCTTTATAATATCCTTAACTGCATATTTTTTTCTATATATAAGTTTCATACATGATCCACATTCTAGTATAAACCTCAAAGAATATATTGTAATCAAATATCATAAAAAATCTTCTTAGTCCAATTTGAAACAATATTTTATAAATACATCTTTATCTTGTTACTAAATAATTAATTTTAAAATCAAGAGCAATATCACAGTATTCTTTCATATTAAATTTGAGTTTGCAATTCACTCAAACTATTAATGATCAAATTAAAAATCATAAAGCATGATAAAATTTCATGGTCAATGCTTTCATCATTAATTTAGATTAAAATCCAACTAATCATATCATGGTTCATAGATTCCAGTATCATATATCAAACCCTATAAATCATGATTCCTTTGAAATCCTTTTATACATATTCACAAGTTTTAGTAAAAAATTATAAAGATAACTATTGCCCAGTTAGACAATCCAACAAGGGGGGGTGAATTGGGTTATTAAAAATTTTAACTAAGTAGTGCAGTGAATAGAAAAACTGAAATAAGATCAAATAAAATAAGTAAGATAGCAAGCATACAAATACAACAAGTTTATAGTGGTTCAATGCATTTCAAACACCTACATCCACTAAAACTCCTCAAACAATCTCTTAGGAATTCCATTATAATATACTTGATTACAATGAGTTTGTTTTGCCCAGACTCACAAACAAGCAATTAATTTTAGCTCAAGTCAATTAATCAAAACTTTTACAAGTCTTACTTTAAGGCTCCCAATCTAACTCAGGGTTTGGATCAATCCATCCTTTCAAATTTCTGCCCCTACTAAAACTAATATAGAAATTTCAGAATGAAAACTATACAATAATTAAAAAACCCTTTGAGTGGTTGATTTGTTGTCGTTGAAGCTTGTTTGAAGAAGTCTTGAATGCTAGCAGTGAATGCACTTAGCTTCTCCTTGATTGCACTCAAAAAAAGTCAAGAGAAATTTGTTTGAGGTAGGTAAACCCATTTGAACCTCAATGAATGCTCAAAGCACTCTTTTTCCTTTGAATAATATTGTTCCTTTTTGTTCTCTTCTCTCCTTTTTAAGTCTTGTTGATTTCATCCAAGTTCTAAATGATTTGAATCCAAAAGTAGTTGTATCTAATTGTTGGAGGTGAAAAATAGTCGTTGAAAATAAGTTTGGACAAAACTAAGCTCGTTGCAAGACTAGTCGTTATGTCTGTCAGAAGCACTCGAGCTGGCTCAAAATGATTTGAGTCAGCTTGATTTGTATTCGAGTCGGCTCCACTGCTTTTTAAGTCTGCTCAGCTTTGATTCTTAAAAAAGTGACTCTCTGTTTCTCTGAAAAAGCTGGCTCCAATTTTGGGTCGAGTTGGCTCAGTTCTCAAAAATTGATTTTCAGCCTTCTGTTCTACTGAGGGAGTCAGTTCTGATTTAGATTGAGTCAGCTTGATTCTCAGAATAAGAAATTCAACATTCTATCTTTCTGAGAGAGTCGGCTCAGCTTCGTGCCAAGCCAATCATGTCAGTCCTTGTTATGCCAGAGTCAGCTCGATTCACAAATGAGTCGACTCCGAATATTCAATAAGATTTTTCTTGAGTTGTTTGTCTCTAAAATTGATTTTTCTTGAATCAATTGATCTTGAAGCATTTTTGAGCCTTCCAACAATATTTTTCTTATACAAAAATATTCTTTGAAACTCTTAAAAGATATTAGTATCATTTTATGCTCTAATATTTTATAATCATCAAAATCATTTTTGAGATCAACAATCTCTTCCTTTTTGATGATGACAAAATATTGAGCATATGGTTGTGCATAATAAGTTGCTCAATGTAAAAAGAATGTACAGTATCAAGGATAAATAGGTGTTATAGATATTTGCACTTTATTATACACTATATGCACAAATAATTACTAATTTAACAAGCTATACAGGAGAAATACATAAAATTCTCAAGAGGTATCAATCTATTTAAATTTAAGCTCCCCCTTAATAAGTGCTTTTTTATGAAATGGTTTATATATAAAATTTTTGTAGGTAGAAATGAAAATTTTAAACTTCATGGAAGTTTTTAACTTTCAACTTTCATTTTAACTTACAAATAGTGAATAGCTTAAAACATGTTCAAATATGCTCAATCACAGCTTGAAATATGTTCAAATATGCTCAATCACTCAATTTTCTCCCCTTTTTTGTCAACATCAAAAGGAAAGAATAAATGTGAAGGAGTTAAGATAAATTGAAGTAAATATCCATTGATAAATAATATTCATTACAAGTTTGTATTGTTTACAAAAAGTTGTCTTACAAATAATACAACAATTGACATCACATTACATAATAAAGCAAAATACTAAAGATAAGAGATATCAGAAGATATTTTAAACCTAAGAAAACTAGTCCTCATCAAACAAAAACTCTATGATAGGCTCTAATGGATCAAAGGATGAGGAGGGTATAATTCTCTTGCTTCAGATTCTTGCTGAGGCCTGAAACCAAGGGAAGGAAAACCAGTGATTGGCCTAACAACAACACTGAAAGGTAGTCTAGCTGAGGAAGAGGAGGGGTGTGGCTGACTAGGAGAAGGTCTAGGCTGGATAGGAGGTGGTCAAGATCGGGTTGAGGATATCCAAACAATAAGCAGACCGATCTGGGAGTCCATCCTTTACATAGTAGCAATAAGAATCCCGACACTACTCTGCTCAGAAATGATGGTGTCCTCAACCTTTTTGGCAACTTTGGTAGCCTGCATAGTCAGATGATGAATATCTAAAGATAAATCAGTACACTGACTCTACAATCTCTCCAAGATCTCAATCCTTTGAGTTGGCCCAGCAATATCCTAATGAAGTACCTCAAACTGCTGCTGTGAAGACTGTCGGAGCACATCCTAACTCGAAAGCATCTACTGATTGAAGTTACCGAACATGGGCCCTATTTTCTCCACAATCTACTGAACAACCCCTTCAATACTAAAAGTATGATGAATGTGAGGGGTATGAGGAGAGCTAGGTGTTTTAGGAATGTGCTCTACTGTAGCTGACATGGGTGTTGGTGCAAGTGCAAGAGAGGACAGTCTGGCTATAGGTGTAGCCGTGCAGGAGAGGATGGTCTCACAGAATGTGAAGGGGATGATGATCCAGATGCATGAGAGGGTACCCTCTCTTCTTCCTGCATCTGCTGATCATTCACCTTCTTGTATTCCATATGGTGAAGAGAGTGCTTGGTGTAATAATTAGTGTGTGAGAGAGTTTTGAAATCTTCTCCATCCAACTTAATTTGTGCATCCACAAAAACTAGAGTGAATACCATTTCATAGGGAAGACAGGCTTTGGTTTTTGATCTGCCCACAATACTCTTGATTTGTTCTAACATCATATACGGCAAGTTCATAGTCCTCCCGTCAACCAAATGGTGCATGACAGCAAGTTTTCTTTTAGAGATCCAAACAAATCTATCAGTCTTGGGAAAAATGATCTTGCAAATAATGTTGTGAAGAAGTCTCAGTTCAGTCGGTAGTTGGTTAGCTTTGTGAAAATCAAAATTTTTCACATCTTCTCTACCCAAAATTCTCCTCAATCCTTTCATGTCATTCTCTAAGAAAGGGAAGTAGATTTCAGCTCTTGGCATTTTCAATAGATGCCCTAATTTCCTTTGATCTAGGGCAATTTTCTTAACTGTAGACCAGACATAGTCCATATCCATTTGCATGTTCTCAAAGAATTCACTCACTAGATTAGGGTAGGTGGGTACCTCAAGTGAGCAAACTTTCTTCCAACCCTACTGACGGATCCAGATGCCAACTCAAAATTTTCTCCATCCAAAAATGCAAAGTTGACCTTCTTGCCCATGGTGACTACCCGAGAAGCCATGGAGACACAGTTTGGAAGGAAAATCGATGCAGAAGAAGTAGAATGAAGATCATCTAGCTGTCACTAGCATTTGAACCATGCTTCACATGCCTCAGTAGTTCCTTTTCTCTTTTTGATAGTCAATCAAGCTCGAGGTGCCATGATGCTTGGATTTTTCAAAAGATTGGAGAAGAACAGTGGAGGAAAGGGTTTTGGAGAGTTTTGGAGAGGTGTCAAGGGGATTTTGAGATGAGCAAGCTTGAAAAAGTAAAGTGAATAGAGTGTTTGGAAGGATGGGGTTTATAAAAAACTAGATCCTGATCATCGAGTTGGCTCGAGTGTCCAGTCGACTTGCATGCACAACCAAGTTAGCTCGAGTCCCAGTACCAAACATAAAAAAAATTAAAATGAATTTGAAATGGATCCAAAAGCATCTAGGAAGACTCAAATCAAATCAACTTATGGATGAACAAAAAGTTATTGAAAGGATTTTTATTTTGAAAGGATTATAAATTCTTAATTCTCCTCTGATCATTCTAAATCAATCTTCACTGAGAGTGTTGGGTATAAAATAACCCCAGTTGAAGTTCATAAGAGGCCAACCCTCTCAGGACTCTTCCAGCTTCCGACCTTGTGCGGCATCTTTATGAACTCCCCCGACCGTCCGAGCTTCCACAGTACCATCCGGACTCCTCCAGCAGTCGACCTTCCACAGTGTCCTTCAGATTTCTCCAACGGACGAACTCCTATCGTACCCTCTAGACTTCTCCAATAATGAGCTCCTTCAGTCATCTATCAGACTACTCCAAGTGCTCTCTAGGCTTCACTATCAGTCGATTTTCTACAGTGATCGACTACTCTCCAAATCTCTTTCAGACTTCCTCCTGTCACGATCAACTTTACTCTGAGCTTCTTTCGGACTTCATGAATGTCCGGACTTCTCCAGCAGTAGGACTTCTACAGTAATCAGACTCCATCCGATCGCCTTTCGAATTTTATCCGAGCTTCTACAGTAAGCGTATTCCGTTCGAACTTTTATTGCAAGCGGACTTCAGCCAAACTTCTACAATAAGCGGTCTCCATCCAGGTTTCCATGGCAACCGATCTCCATCCGAGCTTCTACAGTAAGCAGCCTCCTTCCGGACTTCTACAAGAACCGAACTCTATCCGAACTTCTACAGCAGATGGATTCCAGACGAACTTCTACAACGGACGGGCTCCAGTAGTCAAATTTCTATAGTGATCAACTGTCTCTAGTGTCTTTCGTACCTCTCCAGCCATCAACCTTCAACAGCACCAACCGAACTTCAACAGTGCCAACCAGACCCCTCCAATGGACAAATTCCCTCCGGACCCCTCCAGCGGTCGACCTTCCACAATGTCCTCCAGACTCCTCCAGCGGACGAACTTCCACAATGCCTTCTGGACTTTTCTATTGGTCAACCTTCTATAGCACCTTCCAAATTCTGCTATCAATCGACTTTCTGTCGGATTTCTCATGCAACTGGACCTCTCCAGCGGATAGTCTTCAGACAAGCTTCTACATCAGACAAATTTCAGACAGACTTCTCTAGCAATCGGACTCCAGCCAAATTTCTCCAATAGAAAGTTTTCGTCCAGGCTTCTACAGCAGATGACTTCCGTCTACAGCATCAATGCCTAAGGCACCCAACAACAGTTAACCCGTCAGCAACCTCGAAAACATCTGAGCTTCTCTTAGATTGCTGAGACAGAGAGCTATTCTGCTCCACCAGATATCCCAACCGAGCTTCAGTCATCCGGTCCGAACTCTCCGACAAGTCATGACAACGGACACCACTCCACTCTCTGTAACAAACTCCACGTGGCCCCACCACTCTCCAGCAAGTCGCGACAACGGACACCACTACTCTCCGTAACAAACTCCACGTGGCCTCGAACGACCCACTACCAGGCAGTTATGGACATCACTGTTAATTGGTTACACTCTTTCGTCTATAAAAAAGACCCCCCAGATACGTTCTCCTCTAAGCTCTAAGTACTATCTCTAAACTCTGCTAAAATCCCATTCGAGTGTTCCATTTCTGTTGAAGCAGAGTACTGACTTGAACATCGGAGGGTCTTGTCGGAGCACCCCCAACTCCAATTTAGACTTTCCTTGCAGGTCCCAGTAGCGACCGTGATCCCCTCGACTCCAGCTTCTTCGGCATCGGTGGAATTCTGCACCAACAGAGAGGTTTGGTAAAAATATCAGTCAATTGATTTTCAGTATAAATAAATTCAAGTATAATGTCATTGTTTTGAACATGATCTTTGATAAAGTGATGTCTTACTTCAATATGCTTTATCCTAGAGTGCTGAATAGAATTTTTAATTAAATTAATAGCACTTGTATTGTTACATCTTATGAGAATTTTGCTTTGATTTATGCCGAAGTCTTCAAGTTGTTACTTAATCCATAGTATTTGTACACAACAACTTTCAGTAGCAACATATTCAGCTTCAGTAGTAGATAATGCTACTGAGTTTTATTTCTTACTATACTATAATATTAAGTTTAGTTCTAAAAATTGACATGTTTTACTTATACTTTTTTTTATCAATTTTACAACCTCCATAATCGATATTTGTATAACCAATTAGTTTAATTGATGATTGTTTTGAATACCATAATCCTAGGTTTGTGTATTAACTAGGTATCTAAAAATTCTCTTAATAATAAGTAAGTGAGTTTCTTTAGGATTGATTGAAACCTAGCACACATGCAAATACTAAAAAATATATCAGATCTTCTAGTGGTTAAATATAGTAATTAGCCGATCATATCTTTATAGAGCTTTTGATCTATGTTTTTACTATTTTCATCTTTATCGAGTCTGTATGTGGGGCTCATTGGTGTACCAATTTTCTTTGCATTCTCCATTCCAAACTTCTTTAGTATCTCTTGAATATATTTAGTTTGGTTGATAAATATTTTTTTCTTTATTTGTTTAATTTGAAATTCAAGGAAGAATGTCAATTCCTCTATCATGCTCATTTCAAATTCACCCTGCATAAGCTTAGTGAATTTTTGATAAAGATCCTCATTAGTAGTTCTGAAAATAATATCATCTACATAAATCTAAATTATAAGTAAATCATTTGCTTTTCTCTTTAAGAATAGAGTTATATTTACACTATCTCTAGTAAAGTTATTTTCAAGTAGAAATTTAGTTAGCCTTTTATACCAAGCTTTAGGTGCTTGTTTTAATTCATATAAAGTTTTATTAAGTTTGTATACATGATTTGAAAAAATATGATTTTCAAAATCAGATGGTTATTCTATAAAATCTTCTTCAGCTATATAGCCATTTAGAAAAGTACTCTTTACATCTATTTGGAATAATTTAAAGTTTATGTAACTAGCAAATGCAAGCAATAATCTAATTGCTTCTAATCTTGCTACAGGAGCATAAGTTTCATCAAAATCTATTCATTCTTCTTGGTTATATCCCTTAGCTATGAGTCTTGCTTTATTTCTTACCATATTACCTTTCTCATTTAGTTTATTTCTAGATACCTATTTAGTGCCAATAATTGATGATTAATTGCTTTACTTATTAAGATCCAGATGTTGTTTCTTTTAAATTGATTTAACTCTTCTTGCACGGCAAGCATCTAATTTGGATCATTTTTAGCTTTTTTCATATGTTTAGTGTTGGGAAATATATCTCAAAAGTCAATCGCCAAGCTGTTGATGGTGGAGCAATCAAGTATTGTAATTGATTTGTTAACAAATAAAATATATTTTTAGCATTTTCATCATAAGTTTTCATCTTCTAACGAACTCCGTTGTTATGATGAAGTCCTTAGGACTATTTAAGTTCGATAAAGAGAAAATTTATCGATTAGTCCTTAAAATTATTCACGACCAAATGATAGGCTGTTAATAAGGACGACAGCTTCTATCGAGCATAGGTCGCTGTAGGCCATATGGATTGGTTGTCCTCTTAATCAAAAAGTATGGAGATACTGTTATGGCATACAGGTGAGATATAAGGGTACATCATCATTGAACATGACCAACTCCAGAGCATTCTACTATCGAAAATGTCTCTGATGGGATATAGGTATAAGTGTCTCTTAGATCTGAGATCACCTTAATGACTTGCAAGCAACTCACTGTGCTTTGATACTGGACTAACTGAATTTCTAATTCAGTGATGGAAGACTTTTGGATACAGTCAAATACTTACGAAGTCAGAGTGTGATCGAGATGGGATTGACCACTCTAAGAGTTGGAGAAAAATGAGTCGCTGTATTTCAATTTAGCAAAATCTTGGCCAGAATAATCCATCAGATGGATTTGATATTTTGAAATACAATGTGGACAACCTGATCAGAGTTGATAGTTGAACTTTGAGGTGTTCTATGATTATTTTGATCAAGGGGATGAATTATATGGAAACTATATCCACATAGGTTCTAAGGATGTTGTTCTACACATTCGACCTATCCGATCGTCGGGTACATTGCTAGATGGTCACTTCGATTGGTACAAAAATTTATTTCTATACTACTGACTTAGGTTTGAACCTATGAGATCACACATATTAGAATTCATGATCTGATCGGATGGTTGATCAATGATTAAGAATCGTTCTAGGGTTAAACGATCAATACAATTGATATTTAACCTAGTGCAAGTGTTGCAAGAAGATCGATTAGCAATTTGATTGCTAAGTAGCTTAATTTGATTAAGCCAATGGGCTGAGATTAAGTCTAATTGAATATAATTTAATTTAATTTAGTTTGAGCTTGATTTGATCAAGTTTAATTGGTTTATTGGATAAGCTAAGTGCAAGGAAAAACTAGTCCTAGTTCAATTAGGACTTGGGTCAACCTAATTTCTAATTTGATTAAAAAAATTAAAATAGATTTAAATTTAATTTAATCTGATTAAATTAGGTTTTTAATTAGGTTAAGATCTATTTTAATTAGGTTGATCTAATTTTGGTTTGATTTGATTTGAGAAATCAAATAAAACAAGTCATAAGATAGAGTCCTAGTAAGACTAAGATTCTACCTTGCGCCACATAAGCCCCCCACGCTCTCTCTCTTATTCCATGCCAATTCCCTCTTATTTTGTGCGACAAAAATCCTCTCTCAGGTCTTCACCATGCCCAAAAGATTTCTTATCTTCTTTCTTACATGGAAAATGGTTGTGGATCAAATCAAAGTAGGAATAAGTTTGGATTTCAAATTCTGTGAGATAGAGTTTTAGAAATTCAAAATTCTTTCCTTTTTGCACCGATTTTATCCAATTTTTTTTTGAAATTTTTGTGACTTTTATGGCATTTGATAGGCACCCTTTGCTGTTAGTCTATGCATAAAAAGAAGGAGGGGGCACCCAAGAGTTGGGCACCCCTTATCTTATCATGTTTGGATAAACCTTGATTAGGTATTTGATTTAGACAAAGACTCTATCATATCTCTCTATATAAAAAGAATTTATTCATAAAATTTTTGTAAAACATAGATTAAAGAGAGACCTTTGGGGCATCCAAAAATCAAAGAGAAAGAAGGTTGGGGCATGGACATATAATTGACACAAGATAGGGTGTCTAGAAAGAACAAAGAGAAGAAGAAGAGGGTCTTCTTCTAGGGTTGTTGTGTTCATCTCTTCCTTTCCTCCATCTTGAGTTTTCTAAAAGCATCTCAGATATGAAACTCCTCCTACTTCTCATCTTTGGAAGAGTCCAAATTAAGAAGAAGGAGGTACCTGATCAACCATCGAAGAAGGATCAGCGCAGTACTAGCATACTGTGCTGATTTCCTGAAGCAGGACTTTTGATCGAGATTCGTGACCTCGTGTGGATGACTCCTAGAGGTCGGATGTGTGTGCAGCTCACAACATCATCCTCAATCTTGGATCAACAAGATTAGAATGTCTAACTTGCAAGGTAATAGATCTAATCTATTGTTTATTACATACATTAGATGCAGCATACAAAATTGTTGATATGATCAACATGTAGTTTATTCTCTATATATTTTAATTTTAGATTTAATACCATGTAATAATTATGTAATAGAATCTTAGATCTAAAGATTTTCTAATTTTATAAAATAAATTTTGATTTATTTTATTCTTCCACTGCATGATCTTGAAAAAGTTTCAAGATCTAACCCTGAAACCCTAGATCTGATCCCTACAATTGGTATCAGAACCTAGATTATTTATTACATGATTATTTATACATACTTAGATTATATTTTAGATTAGATCTAATTTATAATCTGATTATTAAATATCAAATTAAAATTTTTAGATCAATCATGAACTACAAGGTTGTCCTGCTGTAAGGTTTACCCCTTACAGTGTAAAGGTTGTCCTAGTTCGTGTAGATCTATCTTTAATTATAAATTTATTAGATATGATCTAGATTAAATTTATGATTTATTAGATTTAAAAGATATTTAAATATAAAATAAAATATCTTTGTTAATATAACTTGTGCAAAGAACCATCATATTTTTGTCTGGAAAATTTATGCAGTTGAAAGTTGAAATTATTTCAATTATATGAACCTATTTCGATTAGATCTAAAGTAGTTTCATATTTATTTTATTTGCATCTTGATTATGAATCAAACATGCAATTTAGTTGATGGAACCATGTTGTAAAATTATTTTACAAATATGAAAATTATTTTTAAAAAGCCGAACCTCAACCCTCAGCCCAAAACTTAATTAAGAATTAAGAAGTTATTTTGATTAGGTTCTAGGATTGTGAATTGAAGAACCTAAGACATAAACTATAACACATTGTGTTAATGGGTTAGTGGGAATTAGGTTCATTAATTGGGTTAGACCTAAGGTTAGATTAAAGATAGACTTAATTAGAGAATTGACTAAATATAATCAATCGTTGTCTTAGATTAGGTCAAGGATTCTCTAGATCAATTACAATAGTTGTAGTTGGTCAAGTCCATGTCTTTAACGAGAACCAAATGGACTTGATTCTTGGCTAAGCGGTCTAGCATGAACTGTTAGGTTGATCCAATCGAAACTAATTAAACCAGTTGGTGTCTAAGGTAAACTAGACCAGTGATTTTTAATCGGGAGCCCGCTTACCTGACCATTTCTGATGGTGTCTAAGGCAAGCTTTGGCAGACCCTCCCACCGATCGAACTTACCTAATCTCTTGGTAAAATTATATTTTGATTGGATCACTTGACTATTCGAGCTAACTCATGTCAGCTAGGTAAATTAGTGTGACTGATTTAGGTGCTCTTAGACCAGCCCTTTTAATGGTCTCCCTTAAACTGACTTGGTGAATCCAGTGGGAAGATCATGATAAGTTGGTTCATCTGACCTCATCCTCTAAATTGATTAAATCCTCTAAAATTATTGTTATGATCCAGGTGGTGTGCCCAAGGCTCAGGGGACCAAGGCTAAGGCCAAGGTCCATCATTCATGAGGGCTTCATGGAGGCTCTAGGGCTAGTTGGGCCCTAGGTTGAAAGGCTGTGGGCCTTTCGAGTTCTTGAGGTCTAGGTTATGTGGGCCTCAAGGGACCAACTCTTTATGGGCCAGGTCTGGGCCCAGGATAAGTGAGATTAGATCAAATCATGGGTGTACATGGGTTTGGGTTAACCTAATCTCCCATAGAGTTGGTCAAGGGAGTTTTGGGTTTGGGTCACTTGATCCGATGTTTATATATACATGTACTTTTATAGGTTTGATCAAGCCAAGTAATAGATGACTCTTTCTCCCAAGTCTCTCTCTCTCTTCTCCCTCTCTCTCCATCCATCCTCCATGCCCCAGGAGCAAGAAACCCTAGGGTTTCTTGCCGCCAGGTCTAGATAAGGAAAGAAAAGAAGGGAGGCGCTAGCCCCTTCCCCCTTGCAGCCGCCACCTCTCTCTCTTCTTCCTCTCTTACAGTCACTCAAACACCAAGTCCAGGACTTGAAATCTCTTGAAAAGAGGTTGGTACAAGTTTCTCTCAGATCTGGAGTTGATCTGAGGTCGTTTGAGGCATGGGTGAGATCTCCATCAACAGATCCACAGGAAAGGCTGCAGCAGGATAGATCTGCGAGGTCTGTCTCCATCTACCTTCTTTCCTATCTAAAATACCTCAATTTGAGATCTATGAATTGGAAGACCTCGATCCAGGCCTGATCTGGTTGGGTACCAGATCTTGGATTTTTTTGAGGTATTTTCAGAGGCATTCTTCATCTGGAACAAAAGGCTGACGAAGAAGACAGCAACTAGGCTGATTTCGTCAAGGGCCTTAGATCGAGTCCAGGAGTCTCCAGATCTGTTCGTTGCTGGTTTTGCTGCACCCAAGGTCTGTGAGAGGAGCCGGGATCATGCACTAATAGTTGGTATCAGAGCCACGATGGTGAGGAAGCTGTTCCAAGCACGAGAAGTTAAAGATCCCAAGTGCTGAAAATTTTTAGCAAGGTACCATCAAGGTATATTCTACACTTCTTGATTTTATATTGCTTGTTTGGCTTGGATCCAGTCATGGGAAGCAATATGAAGGTTGAGTTTGAGAAGTTTGATGGCAAAGAGAAAATTTTTATGTGAAAAATCTGGATGGAGGATCTTCTGGTGCAAGCAGATCTAGATCAGGCTTTGGATGAGAAGCCTGAGGGAATGACAGATAGACAGTGGGCATCGTTGGAGAAGAAAGCATGCTCGGTGATTAGAGGATGTTTGGCGGATGCGGTGTTGTATTCGATACTGGAAGAAAAGACTCCGAAGGACCTTTGATCGAAGTTGCACACCATGTATATGAGGAAGAATATGTGCAACAAGTTGATGCTGAAGAAGAGGTTGTACAGTCTTCGGATGCAGGAGGGATCTGATGTGATTGGCCACATTCAGAGGTTCAACCAGTTGTGCACGGAGTTGATGAATATCGGGATGAAGCTGGATGAGGAGGATAAGTCCCTGTTGCATTTGTGTTCGCTGCTAGGATCATATGACTCTTTGGTGACTACACTGCTCTACGGCAAGGAGACTCTGGAATATGAGGACATGGTCTCGGTGCTGAGGTCTAATGAGCAAAGAAAAAAATTGATCAGAGATCGGGCTCCCCAGAAGGGTTTGGCAGTAGGGGAGAGGACAGGTAGAGGCAGAGGCAGAAGCAAGTCCAGGGGGCGGTCCAAGTCCAGGAAGGGAAAGAAAGAGATGAAATGCTTCAAGTGCAACGAGTTCGGGCACTTCAAGCGAGAATGTCCACTATAGAAGAGCAAGAAGGGAGAAAGAAGTGGCTCAGAATCAGTGAGTGCAGTTGCTAGGCAGCAGGTGAAGGATGATGTACTTGTGGTATCAGATGGTCACAGGCATTACACAGAGGAGTGGATACTAGACTCTGCATGCTCACATCACTACACACCACACAGGTCTTGGTTTGCGACATACACCAAGATAGATGAGGGATCAGTGACTCTAGGCGACAATCATCCTTGCAAGGTGGCTGGGATAGGGACAGTCAGGGTGAGGATGTTTGATGGGATTGTGAGGACATTGACAAATGTAAAGCACATCCCGGAGCTGGAAAAGAATCTGGTGTCACTAGGCTACTTGGAGCATAGTGGATACAGCTTCAGCAGTAGGGCTAAAAGCGGAGTACTGAACATCTCCAATGGAGCTATGGTAGTGATGAGAGGCAGGAGGTTAGACAATAACCTCTATCGCATGGAGGGATCTGTGGTGACTGGAGAGTCTGATGCAGCAGCTGCAGCACAGGACCAGCAGGGGGCTTACAGGATGTGGCACTACCGCCTAGGCCACATGGGTGACAAGGGGCTGAGGGAGTTGAGCAGGAGAGGACTCATCTCTGATCTGGAGAATGGTGCTACAGGGGAGATCTGTGAGCCTTGCCAGATGGGAAAGCAGAGGAGAGTTCAGTTCAACATCAGTACAGCCCGCAGTGCAGCCCCTCTGGAGTTAGTACACACGGATGTGTGGGGACCAGCCTCAGTTTTAGCTAGGAATGGGGCCAGATACTTCATGACCCTGATTGATGATTTCTCAAAGAAACTCTGGATTGACTTCATAAGAGAGAAGTCAGAGGTCTTCACCAAGTTCAAAATCTGGAGAGCTGAGGTGGAGGAGTAGGGGAGGAGCGTGAAGTATCTGAGGTCAGACAATGGCGGAGAGTACACCAGCAAAGAGTTCCAGGACTACTGTGAGGAGTGTGGGATCAGGAGATACTTCTCAGTTAAGGGGACTCCACAGCAGAATGGGGTGGCCGAGAGGATGAACAGAACACTTCTGGAAAAGGCACGATGCTTGAGGCTGCAGGCAGGGCTTCCAAAGGAGTTCTGGGTTGACACAGTAGACGCAGTAGGTTACTTGATCAATCGGTCACCTCACACCAGGTTGGATGGCAGGCTTCCAGAGGAGATGTGGTCTGGGAGGATAGTTGGGCTGGGCCATCTATGGGTATTTGGGTGCACAGCCTATGTGCACATTGGAGCTGGTGAGCGGAGCAAGCTAGACGCCAGATCACGCAAGGCGGTGTTTCTAGGCTATCCACGAGGAGTCAAGGGATACAGGCTGTGGGATCCCTTGGAAAAGAAGGTCATCATTAGTCGGGATGTGACTTTTGATGAGGAGTCAGTCCTACAGAGGCGAGCAGGCATGGAGGAGCAGCAGGAGCAGGAGGAGGTCCAGCAGGGTGCTGCTGGACAGCTTACCTCTTTTATTTTGCCTCTTGCAGGTACTACGGGAGGACATGACATTCAGGTGGAGAACCTACCTAAGGTGTCTCCACAGGTGGAGAGGACTCGGATGGATGATCGAGATGGAGAGGTCCAGCAGGAGCGAGCTGGATCGAGGACTGATATCGGTGTTGCCCTACATAAGCCCAAGAGGACCATCAGGCAACCGGACCGATATGGCTTTGAGGAGACACTATCATATGCCCTGGTGACAGTGCATGGAGACCCATACATGTATCAGGAGGCTATTGAGAGCCAGAATAGAGAGCGGTGGATCCAGACAATGTCTGAGGAGATGCAGTCTCTCCACCAGAACCAGACGTGGCGATTGGTGCAGTTGCCACAAGGAAAGAAGCCCATTGGCTGCAAATGGGTCTACAGTTGCAAGGACAGAGTGGAGCTGGTTGAGGCCTTGGGACACCAAGATGGAGATTGTTATGATCCAGGTGGTGTGCCCAAGGCCCAGGGGACCAAGGCTAAGGCCAAGGTCTATCATTCATGAGGGCTTCATGGAGGCTCTAGGGCTAGTTGGGCCCTAGGTTGAAAGGCTGTGGGCCTTTCGGGTTCTTGAGGTCTAGGTTATGTGGGCCTCAAGGTACCAACTCTTTATGGACCAGGTCTGGGCCCAGGATAGGTGAGATTAGGTCAAGTCATGGGTGTACATAGACTTGGGTTAACCTAATCTCCCATAGAGTTGGTCAAGGGAGTTTTGGGTTTGGGTCACTTGACCCAGTGTTTATATATACATGTACTTGTATAGGTTTGATCAAGCCAAGTAATAGATGACTCTTTCTCCCAAGTCTCTCTCTCTCTTCTCCCTCTCTCTCCAGCCATCCTCCATGCCCCAAGAGCAAGAAACCCTAGGGTTTCTTGTTGCCAGGTCCAGATAAGGAAAGAAAAGAAGGGAGGCGCTAGCCCCTTCCCCCTTGCAGCCACCGCCTCTCTCTCTTCTTCCTCTCTTGCAGTCATCCAAACACTAGATCCAGGATCTGAAATCTCTTGAGAAGAGGTTGGTATAAGTTTCTCTCAGATCTAGAGTTGATCTGAGGTCGTTTGAGGTGCGGGTGAGATCTCCATCAACAGATCCACAGGAAAGGCTGCAGCAGGACAGATCTGTGAGGTCTGTCTCCATCTATCTTCTTTCCTATCTAGAATACCCTGATTCAAAATCTACAAATTGAAAGACCTCAATCCAGGCCTGATCTAGTTGGGTACCAGATCTTGAATTTTTTAGAGGTGTTTTCAGAGGTGTTCTTCATCTGGAACAAAAGGCTGACGAAGAAGACAGCAACCAGACTGATTTCGTCAAGGGCCTTAGATCGAGTCCAGGAGTCTCCAGATCTGTTCGTTGCTAGTTCTGCTGCACCCAAGGTCCATGGGAGGAGTCAGGATCGTACTCCAATAATTATTTGGTCCTTAAAATGAAATAGTTATGGTGATAACTAGATCATAGCCTCTCATTAAATAGATGATAATGGGTCCATCAGTTGGATAATTATTGGAGGCCCAAAGGCCTGGTGCTTATCGGCTGATAGAATTATCATTCATAATATGATTTCTTGACTGCATCTTTCTAAATGGTGGTTAGGTTAACCAACCAAAGTTGGACCTAATCATTCATTGGCTAGATGGGCCAAGTATGGTCATGTTAGTGGTTGAACCTAACCAGCCTTTTCAATTGAGGCCAAAGCCTACTGATTAGGGACTAGGGCAAAATTAAAATTACTAAAAATTATTTACAGAAATAATTGGTTATGAACCTACTCTTAGATGTACATGGGTTAGTCAATCAAAGTTGGGCTTGTGTGCAGTCTAAGTGGATTCTAGTACCCACTAAGGAATTAGGGTAATTCCTCGAATTAGAAGTAGAGGCTACCAATTCGAATAAATAGTGGGAGAAATATTTTGATTAAAATCTAAATCTTTAGGTTTAATGAATCAATTACTATTAGGTTATGGTTTTTCTTTGTACAGATATGGCCCTTCCCTATCGCTCCAATCATTGTTGGACAATGAAATTTTGGTGGGACCCAACTTCGATAGCTGATACCAAAAGTTGAAGATAGTCCTGAAGCATGAACGGATCTTATATGTGATAATGGATCCTGCACCTGAGGAGCCAGCTGCCAATGCACGCAGAACAGTCAGAGACACTTATCAGAAGTGGCTCAATGATCGGACCACGATGCGTTGCATCATGCTAGCTACCATGAGCGATGAGTTCAATCGTAAATTTGAGATGGCTCAGCCAAAGAACATGCTTCAAGTGTTGGAGGATGCCTTTGGCACACCCGATGATGTGGAGAGGCACAAGACTAGTTGTGCCATCTTTAACACCAAAATGCAGGATGGTGCCTCTGTCACTGATCATGCATTATACATGATCAAGCTGAGCGTTTGAGCAAGCTCGACTTTCTCTTACAGGAGCAGCTTAGGAAAGATACAATATTGAACTCACTGCCCAAGTCTTATCTCTCATTCCTCACTCATTATAGAATGACAAAGCCTGAAGTAAACTACCACGGATTACTGGGGTTGCTTCAGAACTTTGAGAAGGATCACCAACTCCATAAGAAGTCGGTGAACTTAGTGGGAGGTTCGTCTTCTAGTTCTCGACCCTTTAAGAAAGAGAAGAAGAACAAGAAGAAGAAAGTGAAGAAGGTGCAAGTTCAGGCTGGGACATCAGTATAGGGCCAGACCAGAAAGATCAAACCCGATAAAAGTCTATTCTACTGACAAGCACCCTAGATTAGATAGTGTATCAGATATCTACTTATGGCACTGTAGGCTAGGTCATATAAATAAGAACAGAATAAATAGATTGACTCAAGAGAGAATTTTCAAAGTCAGTGATTGTGAATCACTTCCAATCTGTGAGTCCTGTCTTCTTGATAAAATGACCAAGTCATCTTTTACTAAAAAAAGTGAAAGAGCTACTGAGCTCTTGGGCCTAGTACATACTGATGTATGCGGGCCCATGAGCACAAGTGCTAGAGGTGGATATTTCTATTTCATCACTTTCATGGATGATCTATCTAGATATGGATATATCTATCTAATGAAACATAAGTCGGATTCATTTGAAATGTTCAAACGATTCCGAAGTGAAGTAGAAAAATAAATTGGGAAGAGTATTAAAACTCTTCGGTCTGACTGAGGAGGGGAATACCTTTCTGGTGAGTTTCTCACATACCTAGGAGAGAATAGAATTCTCTTCCAATGGACTCCTCCAGAAGCACCATAGCATAATGGTGTATCTGAAAGGAGAAATCGGACTCTATTAGATATGATCCAATCCATGATGGATTTTGCCAGCTTGCCGATATCCTTCTGGGGATATACACTCGAATCGACCAGTTATCTATTAAATAGAGTTTCAAGTAAGTCTGTAATTAAGACTCCATATGAGATATGGACAGGGCGTAAGCCAGCACTTTTACACCTTAGGGTCTGGGGGTGTCCGACCTATGTCAAATGGTTAGTTACAGATAAACTCGGACCTAGATCTGACAAATGCACAATTCATAGGGTATCCCAAAGAGATCAAAGGATATTTTTTCTATCATGCTGATGAACAAAAGGTGTTCGTCAGCCTTAAGGCAACCTTTTTAGAAAAGAAGTTCCTTGGTGAAGGAACGGTTGCCTCTAAGGTTGAACTTGATGAAGTTCAACAGGTAGAAGGACCGACACCAACAGTTGAACCTGAGTCAGATTTGATTAGATCAGATCTGGAGCCCAATATACCTGCACCATTAAGGTGATTCGATAGGGTACCGCATCAGTCGGATAGATACTACGATTTTTTGATCCAAGATGGTGATCCCATCGAATTTGATAAGAATGATGAGGATTCGATCACCTATATGGATGCAATACGGAGATCTGATTCCAAAAAATGGCTTGAAGCCTTGAAATCTGAAATGGAGTCCATGAAGGTCAACGATGTATGGATATTGGTTGACCGACCTGAAGAGGTTAAACCCATTGGGTGTCAATGGGTCTTCAAAAGGAAGAGGAGCGCAGACGGAAAGGTAGAGACCTATAAAATCCATCTATTTGCCAAAGAGTATCATCAACGTTATGGTATTGACTATAACGAGATTTTTTTTTCTATGGCAATGCTCAAATCTATTCGGATAATGCTTGCAATAGCTACCCATCTGGATTATGAGATCTGACAGATGGATGTAAGGACAGCTTTTCTGAATGGAGAGCTGATCGAAGAGGTATATATGATACAACCTGAGGGGTTTACATCCACAGATGAGTCCAAGGTGTGCAAGCTTCAGAGATCCATTTATGGATTGAAGCAAGCTTCTCGGAGTTGGAACATGTGTTTTGATAAGGTGATCAAAATGTATGGCTTCATTAAGAATGGAGAAGAGCTCTGCATCTATAAATGGGCAAATGGTCCAGTTGTGGTATTCCTTATCTTGTACATGGATGACATTCTCTTAATCAGAAATGACATCCCCGCACTACAGGAAATAAAAGTCTAGTTGTCATTGCAGTTCTCCATGAAGGACTTGGATGAAGCATCCTACATCTTAGGGATGAAGATCTATAGGAATAGATCTAAAAAGATACTCTGATTATCCCAGTCCACGTACATAGACACTGTGCTGAAGAGGTTCAGCATGGAGAATTCCAAGAAGGGCTATCTACCGATAGGTCATGGAATTTCTTTCTCTAAGAAGGATTATCCGACAACTCCTGAAGAGAGAGAGTGTATGAGTAGAGTCCCATATGCTTCGATCATGGGATCTATCATGTATGCCATGACATGTACAAGATCAGATATGGCATACTCACTAGGAGTAGTGAGTAGATACCAATCTGATCCTGGAAAAAATCACTAAAAAGTGGTTAAAACCATCCTTAAGTATTTGAGAAATACTAAGGACCAATGGTTGGTTTATGGCGAGTCAGATCAAAAACTTATAGAGTTCATAGACTCTAGCTTTCAATCTGACCATGATGACAGCAGAAGCGTGTCGGGTTATATCTTTACTCTGAATGGTGGAGCCATCTGCTGGAAGAGTTCCAAGCAGCATACTGTGGCAGACTCTATTTGTAAGGTGGAGTACATCGCAGCATCAGATGCCGTAAAGAAAGCTGTGTGGCTGAGAAAATTTATCACCGAGCTCAGAGTAGCACCCTCCCTCGATGGTTCGATCCTGCTCTACTGTGATAGCACCAGTGCCATAGCTCAAGTGAAGGAACCCAAAGTACACCAGCAGACGAAGCACATTTTGCGCGGCTTCCACCTGGTTCGGGAGATCATGGATCGATATGACATCGACCTTCAAAAGATCGATGAAAAGGAGAACATGGCTGATCCCTTCACTAAAGTCCTGGCGATAAAGGAGTTCGACAACCACAAGTCGAAGATGGGTATTAGATACTGTGCCGAGTGGCTTTAGAATAAGTGGGAGTTGTTGAAAAATATATCCCAAAAGTCAATCATCAAACTGTTGACGGTTGAGCAACCAAGTATTGTAATTGATTTGTTAACAAGTAAAATATATTTTTGGTATTTTCATCATAAGTTTTCATCTTTTAATGAACTTCATTGTTATGATGAAGTCCTTAGGACTATTTAAGTTCGATAAAGAGAGAATTTATCGATGAGTCCTTAAAATTATTCACGACCAAATGATAGGCTGTTAATAAGGACAACAGCTTCTATCGAGCATAGGTCGCTGTAGGTCATATGGGTTGATTGTCTTCTTAATCAAGGAGTGTGGAGATACTAGTATGGTATACAAGTGAGATGTAAGGATACATCATCATTGAACGTGACCAACTCCAGAGCATTCTGCTGTCGAGAATGTCTCTGATGGGATATAGGTATAAGTGTCTCTTAGATCTAAGATCGTCTCAGTGACTTGCAAGCAACTCACTGTGCTTTGGTACTGGACTAACTAAATTTCTAATTTAGTGATGGAAGGCTTTTGGGTACAGTCAAGTACTTACGAAGTCAGAGTGTGATCGAGATGGGATTGACCACTCCAAGAGTTGGAGAAGAATGAGTCACTGTATTTCAATTTAGAAAAATTTTGGTCAGGGTAATCCATCAGATGGATTTGATATTTTGAAATACAATGTGGACAACCTGATCAGAGTTGATAGTTAAACTCTGAGATGTTCTATGATCATTTTGGTCAAAGGGATGAATTATATGGAAACTATATCCGCATGGGTTCTAAAGATGTTGTTCTACACATTCGACCTATCCGACCGTCGGGTACCATTGCTAGATGGTCACTTCGATTGGTATAAAAATTTATTTTTATACTATCGACTTAGGTTCGGACCTATGAGATCACACACATTAGAGTTCATGATCCAATCGGATGGTTGATCAATGATTAAGAATCATTTTAGGGTTAAACGATCAATACGATTGACATTTTAACCTAGTGCAAGTGTTGTAGGAGGATCGATTAGCAATTCGATTGTTAATTGGTTTAAGTTGATTAAGCCAATGGGCTGAGATTAAGTCTAATTGAATATAATTTAATTAGATTTAGTTTGGACTTGATTGGATCAAGTTCAATTGGTTTATTGGATAAGCCAAGTGCAAGAAAAAACTAGTCCTAGTTCAATTAGGACTTGAGTCAACCTAATTTCTAATTTGATTAAAAAAATTAAAATAGATTTAAATCTAATTTAATCTGATTAAATTAGATTCTTAATTAGGTTAAGATCTATTTTAATTGGATTGATCTAATTTTAGTTTGATTTGGTTTGAGAAACCAAATTAAAACAAGTCATAAGATAGAGTCCTAGTAAGACTAGGATTCTACCTTGCGCCACATAAGCCCCCCACACCCTCTCTCTTATTCCATGCCAATTTTCTCTTATTTTATACGATAAAAATCCTCTTCCAAGTCTTCACCACACCCAAAAAGTTTTCTCTCTTCTTTTTTACATGGAAGATGGTTGTAGATCAAATCAAAGTAGGAATAAGTTTGGATTTCAAATTCTATGAGATAAAGTTTTAGAAATCCAAAACTCTTTTCTTTTTGCACCTATTTTATCCAGATTTTTTATGATATTTTTATGGCTTTTATAGCACTTGATAGGCACCCTTTGTTGTTGGTCTACACACAAAAAGAAGGAGGGGGCGCCCAAGAGTTGGGTGCCCCTTATCTTGCCATGTTTGGATAAACCTTGACTAGGTATTTGACCTAGATAAGGACTCTATCATATCTCTCTATATAAAATAAATTTATTTATAATTTTTTTGTAAAAAATAGATCAAATAGATACCTTTAGGGCATCTAAAAATCAAAGAGAAAGAAGGTTAGGGTGTGGAGATATAATAGACACAAGATAGGGTGTCTAGAGAGAGCAAAGAGAAGGAGAAGAGGATCTTCTTCCAGGGTTGTTGTGTTCATCTCTTCCCTTCCTCCATCTTGAGTTTTCTGAGAGTGTCTTAGATCTAAAACTTTTTCTTCTACTTCTCATCTTTGGAAGAGTCCAAATTAATAAGAAGGAGGCACCTGATCAACCATCGAAGAAGGATCAGCGCAGTACTAGCATACTGTGCTGATTTTCTAGAGCAGGACTTCTGATCAAGATTTGTGGACTCGTGTGGACGACTCCTAGAGGCCGGATGTATGTGCAGCTCACAACATCATCCTCAAGTCCTGATCAGCAAGATTAGAATGTCTAACTTGCAAGGTAATAGATCTGATCTATTGTTTATTACATACATTAGATGTAGCATAGAAACATGTTGATTGATCAATATGTAGTTTATTCTCTATATATTTTAATTTTTGATTTAATGTTATATAATAATTATGTAATAGGATCTTAGACCTAGAGATTCTCTGATTTTATAAAATAAAGTTTGATTTTTTTTAGTCTTCCACTGCATGATCTTGAAAAAATTTCAAGATCTAACCCTGAAATCCTAGATCTGGTCCCTACATTTAGGACCAAATTATGAAATGAAATTAAGATAATCATGAATTTCTCTAAAGGTGCATCTAGTTCTTATCCTTTGTGAAGGATCACCAATTATAAGGTTATGGAGATGATTGTGGGCATACCTCCATTCCTTGGATAGATCATCATACTATTTATTCATACCTTCATCTTGGATTTCTTTATGATCATCATCTTTTGAATCTTCCTTTTTATTATGATTGGGTTTGTCATTTAGGTTGAGTTCCTTTACTCCTTTTTTTAACTTTCCTGCATTATCATCAAGAATATCTTTCTTTCTCAAAGATAAATTATTAGTCTCATCTAAGATTACGTGGATAGACTCCTCAATAACTAAGATATATTTATTGAAGACTTTATATGCTTTGCTAAATATAGAGTATCCAATAAAGATACCCATATCTAACTTAGCATCAATTTTTTTTAGATTATTTTTTTTATTATTTAAAATATAACATCTACATCCAAAAATATGAAAATAACTAATATTTGATTTTCTTCCTCTCTAAAATTCATAAAGGATTTTTTTAAAAATTAGATGAATCAAAACACAGTTTAAAATATAACAAGCAGTATTTATAACTTCAATCCAAAAATATTTTGAAAGATTTTCTTTATATAACATAGTTCTAGCTATTTCTTCTAAGGTACTATTTTTTCTCTCAACAACACCATTTTATTGAGGTATCTTTGGAGAAAAAAAATTATATTCTACATCATTTTCAATGCAAAATATTTCAAAATTTTAGTTTTCAAATTCATGATACCATGATCACTTCGAATTCTAACAATAGTAGAGTTTTTTTTATTTAAAACCTTTTGATAGAATTTTAAAAATATAGAAAAGACTTCATCTTTGTGAGCTAAAAATAAAATTCAAGTAAAGCGAAAAAAATCATCTATGATCATAAGTCCATATTTCTTCTCTCCTAGGCTTGTGGTCCTAGTAAGTCCGAAAAGATTCATGTGAATCAACTCAAGTGGCCTAGTAATTGAAACTATATTTTTGGATTTAAAATCCTTCCTAGTTTATTTACCCAATTGGCATGCATCATAAGCATAATTTTTTTCAAAATTTAATTTAGATAAACCTTAATTAAGTCTTTTGCAATTAATTTTGATAAGGTATTCATGCTTGCATGTCCCAACCTATGATGCCATAGCCAACTAATTTTTTTAATTTTAGTATCCATAGCAATAAGATATTGACTACTCTTTATGGCTATCTCATCAAGATCAACCATATAAATATTGTCATGCCTATGACCAATGAATTTGATACTATCATCAAAGAGACTAGTAACTATGCACAAAGATGATTCAAATATAATTTTAAATCTTTTATCACATAATTGGCTAATACTTAGCAAGTTATGCTTTAGACTATCAACTAACAATATATTTTTAATAAAAGTTGAGGGAGTAATTTTGATTTTATCAATTTCAATAATTTTTTTTTTACCATTGTCACCAAAGGTTACCACTCCTCCATGCTTTCTTTCAAGGATGATGAATTGATCCTTATCATCCCTCATATATCTTGAACAACTGCTGTCCAAATACCATACTCTCTTAGCTATAAGATTTTTTTGCAAAATAATCAAGTAGCTGATTTAGATACCCAAGTTTTCTTGGATCCTTTAGGGTTAGTGATTAAGGTTCTTTTTAGAATTCAGATTTTTTTCATAGTTTTGCCATCAAATTTATTTAGATTGCATGCATAGGCTTTATGTCCTATTCTACCATAGCTAAAACAAGTGATGTGAGAACTCATGTTCAAAGAAGATGACTTTGTAAAGAAATTTTTTAGCAACTTTTGCTTGTTATTTGGTTTATATCCAATCCCAGCTTTATCATAGATACCTTTTTGACTATTTAGTATCATTTGTAGTTTTTCAGAATTGTAAGTAAATTTGCTAACTAATGGTTTCAGACTATTTACTTCATTTTTTAGAATTAGATTCACATCAAGTAATAGTTTATTATTTTGTAATATTTCATCCTTTTCTTTAGTTAATAATGCATTCTTGTTTTTCAAGTCCTTGTATTTAGTACTAATTTTTTTGAAATCATTTAATAGTTCATGGAAAGTATCCTGGAGTTCGTCAAATGTAAAACTATGGACGGTTCAAAGGTTACCTCTTCATCTTATGTCTTAAAACACAAGTTCACAATAGCTTAATTTTCTTCATCTGAAGAGAAATCATCACTGACACTCCATGTTGCCATCATAGCCTTTTTCTTAGATTTCTTAATAGTTTCTTGAGACTTGGGCAATCAGCCTTGAAATGGTCCGACTTTTTACATTCATAGCATAGTAGCTGCTCCCTTTCTTTCTCCTTATCTTTGCTTGATTATCCTTTGCCAATGACCTTGTATCCTTGGCTTCTTCTTCTCATAAACTTTTTCAATTTTTTTTATAATAAGGGCTATATCCTCATCATCTTCATCATCTTCAATTGACTCCTTAACTTCTTCATCATTTGCTGCAGACTTCAGGGCAATAGTCTTTTTCTTTCGGTCTTCATCATCATTATGCTGCTTCATTGCCAACTCATGCATCATCAGAGATCCAATCTACCCTTTTAAGGATAGTTTGCTTAAGTCTTTTGCCATCTGAATTGCTGTGACTTTTGCTTTCCAAGATTTTGACAAATATTTGAGAATTTTCTCATCAAATCACTATTAGAATAAGCTCTACCAAGACTTTTTAATCTATTTATAATATTAGTAAAATATGTGAACATATCAGTAATTGTTTCACTAGGTTCTATTTTGAAAAGTTTATATTAGTGCACAAGCATGTTAATTTTTGATTCTTTAACTTGATTTGTGCCTTATACATAACTTAAGTCTATCTCAAATTTTCTTTGCTGAATTACATGTAGAAATTTAGTTAAACTTATTTACATCTGTGGAACAATACAAAACATTCATAGCCTTGACATTTAGCTGAATTGATCTTTTGTCCTCTTCATTCTAATTCTTCTCAGATTTGAGAATGCTAATGCCATCACCTACAATGGTAGGTGTGTGTGGCCCATTGATTATGACACTCCACATATCATAATCAAATGTTTGAATGAAAATTTTCATGCGAGCTTTTTAATAAGTATAGTTTGTGCCATTGAAAAATAATGATCTATTTGTGGATTAGCCTTCGGCAAGTGAACCTCTCAATTATGTTGCCATGATCTTTTTTTCTTTATTGTTTAATTAATATCTAGCTGAGAACTAAGCTCTGATACCATTTATTATCCAGCTAGATAATCCAAGAGAGAGGATGAATTGGGTTATTAAAAATTTTAACAAAGTAGTGTAGTGAATAGAAAAACTAAACTGAGATCCAATAAAATAAGTGAGACAGTAAGCACACAAATACAATAAGTTTATAGTGGTTTGGTACACTTCAAATACCTACATCCACTCTCCAAGTAATCTCTTAAGAATTCCACTATAATATAATTGATTACTCTGAGTTTGTTTTATCCAATCTCACAAATAAATCCAATTAGTTTTAGCCCAGGTCAATGAATCAAAATCTTTACAAGCTTTATCCTAAGGCTTCCAATTCAATTCAGGATTTGGATCAATCCAACCTTTCAAATTTTAGCCCCCACTGAAACTAATACAGAAATTTTAGAATAAAAATAGTATAATAATTAAAAAATATTTTGAGTGGTTGATTTATTGTCACTGAAGCTCACTTGAAGAAGTCTTGAATGCTAGCAGTGAATGCACTTAGTTTCTCCTTGATTGCACTCAAAAAAAGTCAAGAGAAATTTATTTGAGGTAGGTGAACTCTCTTGAAAGTTAATAAATGCTCAAAGTGCTCTTTTTCCTTTGAATAATGTTGTTCCTTTTTGTTCCATTCTCTTCTTTTTAAGTCTTATTGATTTTCTACAAGTTTTGAATGATTTGAATCCAAAAGTAACCATTTCCAACCATTGGAGGTAGAAAATAATGGTTGAAAATAAGTTTGGACAAAACTAAACTCACTGCAGAACTAGCCATTATGCCTGTCAGAAGCACTCGAGCCAGCTCGAAATGATCTCGAGTCGGTTTAATTTGAATTCAAATCGGCTCTGCTGCTTTTCAAGTCTGCTCAACTTTGATTCTTAAAAAAGTGGCTCTCTATTTCTTTGAGAGAGGCAGCTTAAATTTTGGGTCGAGTCTGCCCAATTCTTATAAGCCAATTTTTAATCTTCTGTTCTATTGAGAGAGCCTGCTCCGATTTGGATCGAGGCAACTCGATTCTCAAAATAAGAAATTTAGTTTTCTATCTTTCTGAGAGAACCAGCTCAGATTCAATCCAAATTGGTTCGACTTTATGCCAAGCCAATTGTGCCAGTCCTTGTTCATGCCAAAGTCGGCTCGGTTCATAGATAAGTTGACTTCGAATCTTTAATAAGACTTTTCTTGAACCATTTATCTCTAAAATTGATTTTTCTTGAATCACTTGATCTTCAAGCATATTTTGAGCCTTCCAACAGTATTTTTTTTATACAAAAATATTTTTTGAAATACTTGAAAGATATTAGTATTATTTTATGCTCTAATATTTTGTAATCATTAAAATTATTTTTAGGATCAACAACAACTTATATTATAATCATCATGGATATATACCTCGATGTCTCTATTGTCTACTCACCAACATTCATCCCATATCTGAATCTACATATCATAATTTATCCATTTATGCTCTAATAACATATAAATTATCATGCCTCTGATATGAGATCGTGAGCCAGAAGTTGTGGCAACTGCTGCATACTTATGAAAATCTTTCTTCACAAGCATGCAAAGTATTCCAAAAATGATATTAATGCATCATAGTAAAATTCATAATAAATTAAGTTAATTTTAATCTCTCATAAAATTTTAATAATATTCAAAAGATCTTATATCAATTACATCTCAAAT
The DNA here is from genome assembly GCF_000442705.2 of Elaeis guineensis. Taxonomy (NCBI): domain Eukaryota; kingdom Viridiplantae; phylum Streptophyta; class Magnoliopsida; order Arecales; family Arecaceae; genus Elaeis; species Elaeis guineensis. Next base: position 55,854,483 of record NC_025994.2, read on the forward strand.
AATAACTCTATAGAAATATAGTAATAAATCTATATTATCGACTCTCACTTCTAACTCACTTCTAATGTAGTATCTATATCCGTAATTAAGAATATAGATCTAAAAGGAAAGGAGAGATAATGAGCTTGATAGCTCAATAAGTAATGAATATTTTAATTAGATATTTGATATGATGTTTGAAAAATAAATGTTATAAATAAACATAAGAATATATTTCATGCTAATTAATAGATATCAAATCATTTGAAATATTCATATACATATATAACTATAAATTTGATTTGAATTAAATCATTTATTACTCAACAACCATAACTATGACCATACTTAACCCTACGGCAAGGTTCAGAATAGAGTACCAACATACAACCCCCATTGATCGAGTCCAAAAATCAATATACAACCTCCATTGATAGGGTTCAAAAATCAATGCACAATCCCTATTGTTAAGGTCCAAGAATCAACATAATCTCCATTGGCAGAGTCCAAAGTACCAACATATGACCCTCATTAGTAGGGTCTAGAATATAGTTAGACTAAAAGCACCAATTTGATCCGTATTAAAGTACTTTTGCAACATAGCATATAGATTTCATAATTCCACTAAACATATGCATATTTTATAATAAATCAATAAACTATAATATTTCAAAAATCTTAAATTTGCAAATCACTTTATGTATAAAATATAGTTTCATAAATCATGCATCATCCAAAGACTGATTATTTATTTTTAAAATAAATTATAGTTCATCATTTACTTCTGTAAAATACTGAACGGATGGATTTAATTAATTCTGAAATTATCATTTAGAACCTATTATTCAAAATATATTCTTTTATGAGTCTTAAGTCACAACTAATAAAAATTTCAAGTTATGACACTTTCATAAGACTGACAAAAGTGATAGTGTCCAACATCCCGATCGGTCCAATCAAGGTAGGTTTATCAGATCCTGACTAAAACAAAAAATAGATGGTTCAATAAGGATCAACAAGGGCCAGATCTTATGATGCTCAATAAAGATTAGGATAGTGCGAGTATGTTGCCTGATTGATAGAGTGGTTCAAAATCATTTACTAGAATCAATTTAAATTTAAAGTAATAGGACGGACTCATTAGATTCATAAATCACATAGAAAGAGAATATTAGAGGAGAGAAAAATCAACAAAGTGGAATAGATTGATTAAACAATATTATCTGACAATTCAATTGGTTTAATCAAGATGATTTAATCAATTCATGATTGAATTAGTATATAGATAGTTTAATAAAAATCATAAATAATTGAATCTAATGATCTTCAGGTCTGATCAAGGTGGATGTCGGTATGCTGCTCGATGACCATAGATCAAGACTCTCTTCGTTAGGATCAGATCAGAATCATTGGAAGAAAATTTTTTTACTAGATTGATCATAGAGAAAGAAATATATAAATAGAGAAATGATTTAGAGAGAAAAAATCCATACAGAGAGAAAGTATAGAGAGAAACGAAAACTTTCGAGAGAGAGAATAGAGGAGATTCATACTCAGAGAAGGAAGAGAGGGAAGAGAGAGAAACTCTCTTTTCTTTTTTTTTCTTTTTTTTCTTCACAATATAGAGGACCTGCATACTCTTTCTTCTTCTTTGTTTCTTTAACCGAATAGGGGATCCATTGATCCCCTTATTTTTTGAAGTAGGGGAGTCCCCCAATTAATGGTGTCTATGGCCAAAAGGTAGACCACGGTGGTCGACTCATGAAGCCCCTAGTTTGGTGATTGACGGTGACGACGGCCATCGAAAAATTCAAAAAAATGTATAGAAAAACCAAGAAAAAGTAGAGAAATTGATTCAAGTATCATTTTGACCAAAATCAGGTAGTTCACCAATCAAATCCATGGATTAAGGACCAAAGAACACAATAAATTTGAAGAATATATCTTTTACCTTGATTTTGATGATATTTGATCCATGGTGGTGGTGACAATCGTTGGACAAAATCCATCAATCACTGACATGATTCCATCCAAAACTTGATCTTCCGGTATGGATAAGAGAGAGGGTGGAAAAGCTCTTAAATAGGTTGGGAGGATGCTAAAATCCTTCTCAAATTTGGCTTCATTCGTCGGAGAATCAAAGAAGAGTCCTATTCAGACTCATTCCCCCCTTACCATGCTTTTTTTTTTTCAGTTTTCCCTAGCATGTGCAAAGCACATGCTGGCCTTAAGAAATCTCTTTTTTTTGTGTGTTTCCATCCTTTAAACCTCATGCTGGGGCCTGAATTTGGACTAGGGTATTACACCAATCATTCTCTTCTTAAGAATATCTTTTGTTTGAGATTCTTTTGTTGGAAAACATAGGTGATTTCATGCATGTATCTCAAAAATTTTTAAAATAAAATACAGCAGAAGGTAACTAGATTAATCATATTAATCTATCATGCATATGATCAAATCAATAAATCAATCTACACTAGGATCTATGATATGATATAATGTATATAAAATCTGAAAAATTTAGAAGATAAAATCTGCATGCATAGATGTAAACAGTAGATCAAATCTATATCTATCTGAGTTCAAAACTCGATACCTGAGCACGGATTAATGATCATCGCTATTGAGAGATATGATATAGATGATCCTATTAGAAAATATGTCTCAAAGCTAATCGTCAGTCTGTTGACGATTGTGCTCATTCTTATAAATTGTATATAAATTTTTATTAATAAAAATTATTTGGCTTTTTCATTATAAATTATTCATTTTACTTTAAACTCTTGTGTTGTAATGAAGTTCTTAGGACTATAATTAATCGACAATGGGAGAATCATTTAATCTTTAAAATATTTACAATCAAATGATATGCTGTTAATAGGACGATAGCAATACAAGTATAGATCATTGTATGCCATATAAGTTAGTTATCCTCTTAACCAAGGAGTGTGGAGATACTATTATGGCATGCAGATGGAATGTAGGAGTACATTCACATCGAACGTGATTATGTGCCGAGCACTCTACTGTCAAGAGTATCTTATGAAGGGTCTGGGTATAAGTATCTCTCAAACCTGAGACCACCACGGTAACTTGTAAGCAACTCACTATACTTTAGTACTAGACCATCTGAGTTTCTAACTCAGTGATGAAAGAACACTGGGTGCAGTCAAGTACTTATCAAGTCGGTGTGTGAGTCAAGATAGAATTGATCCCTCTGAATTAGTAGAAGATATGCATCAATATATTTCAATTTAGTAAAATCTTGATCAGAATAATTCATGCAATAGATTTAAAAGATTGAAATACAGTATGGTTGACTAAATTAGAGTTGATAGTTAACCCTAGGTCACCTTGAGCATTAGGATCAAAGGGATAAATTATACGGTAATCATGCACCAGTAGGTTCTGGAATGTTGCTTTGTACTTCGACCTATCCGGACGTCGGGTCACCATTGCTAGATGTTACATCGATTAGTATAGAAAGTTATTCTTATACTACCGACTTAAGTTCAAACATATGAGGTCACCCATATTAGAAGATTTGATCAAATTTGATGACTGAAGAGTTCAATTGGATTGTGATTCTGGTGAGGAGTCCCACTGGGACTGAAATTTTGGAGGAGAGCCCCACTGAGATTGGAAATTTATTATTTATAGAGAATTAATTAGTAATTAAATTATTAATTGACTTAATTTGATTAAGTAAAGAGCTTTGGATCAAGTCTAATTGAATTAGATTCAGTTCGACTCTGATTGGATTTGATATGATCAAATCTGATTATAAGAAAAATTTGATCTTGATTCGATCAGGATTTGGACTGAGCTAATTTCTAATTGAGTTAGAAATTTATTGAGATAATTAAGTTTCTAATTGAGTTAGGTTCATTTCTATCATTGGGTTCAATCAAAATTTTATTTGGGTTAAAATCAGATTAGAAATGAAGAGTCGCAGTCGACTGAGACTCTATCCTTATCTCTTACGCCACACCTGAACCCATGCCAATTTCTCCATGCCAAATTGGATTTGGCTTGAGCCATTTGGTGTCAAGGGTGTGGACCCAATTAGGGTGGGTAGCAATGGATGCTGAGTCATAATCTTATCTCCTGCCTAATTCGAATGCGATCCGAATTAGAGATAAGATGAAAATAAAGAAAATGATTTTTCATACAAGAAAGGTTGTCAGCACCATATTATTTTTTTCTTTATTTTTCTTGGAGAGTTCTTGGGTATGTGAGACATCAGAATCCTTCTCCATGCCGAGGAGCTTTTTCTAGAATTTTTGGGATGCCAAAAGTATTTTGGCATGGAGATTATGGCGCCCTCCCTTGGATGAAAATCCTAATTCCAAGTCTATAAAAGGGTAGCTCCTCCTCTTTGGCATCACATATCTTTTTCTCTTATCAGTGTTTTTATTTCTAGAGCCTCTCCTCCTCTTCCTCTCTTCCTTCTCTAGATATCCTATTGCTTTGGAGTGTCCAAGGTGCTTGAAGAAGAAGAAAGAAATCAGCCATCGAAGTTGCTTGCAGGCTAGCACCTCCAAGCTCCTGATCTGCATCAGTCTTTGCATAGATTTTCTGTAGAGGATAGATGATTTTGTATAGCTATGAGCAATCTGAGAAACATCCTCTCTAAGCATTGGACTAGATGAGATCAAGATTCAATTGGTTTGATAATTGTTTCTAACCTTTCTTGATTATACTGTTAGATCTAATAGTTAGATCTAGGATTTCAGCATCGATGAGATTGATGTATTTTTTGTTTTTAGATCTAAAGTACATATTTTTATATCATAGATCATGACATGATAGTTTATATTAGATCTTATGCATGTGATTAAGATTAAATTATTTAATCTTTCCTATTCGCTGTATAAAAATTTTAAAATTGCATGCATAGCACTACCACATATTTTCTTCAATTAGAATCAGAGCATGATTATTTTGATATGATTTATTATGCCTTTAGATCTGATTTTATGATATTAGATCTGATTATTTATGATTTAGATTAGATCTAAATAAGTTTATTTTTAGATTTGATTATTATCTTGTTAGATTAGATATTCTAAGTAGCAAAGTACTCAAATTAGGTAATCACTAGGCCATTCGGTCATAGGAGCAAGTAGGATTACATAATCCTCTCTTCCCATTCAATGGGGTACTTTTCATAGTGTGTACCACTGTAAGGTCTCATAAAAAAGAAAGTGAAAAGAGAAAATTTTCTTTCTTGCAAAATCCTACATCTTGAAATCTTAGGTGTTGTTGTATGTGATACAAGTTACGAAGAAATTAGTTACATCTTGTCTTGATTCATCAAAATCATTTTGATTTAAAATCATAAAAATTTAGATTTGATCTAAACAGATTTTATGATTTAATGTAAAAAGTTTACATGAGAAATTATTTCAAAACCTTAACCATGTTGATGCAAAAATTTAATTAAGAATTAAGTGTTAAATTGATCAGATTTAGAATTGAGATTTGAGCTCTAATGACATTATATAAAATATGGGCCGTGGGTTAGCTCAAATCATGTCTTTTTCTTTAATTGGGTTAGACTTAAGATTAGAATCAAAGAATTAATTGACCATATAGAGAAATTAATAAAGTCTAACAAAATATTGAATTAGGTTAATCAGGGTTTCTCTAATACAATAGTTGTAAATGGTCAAGTCCATATCTTTGATTAAACCAAATGAATCTTGATTGTGGCTCAGTAGTTGAACTCAAATCATTAGGTTGGTCCAATCGAAACTAATTAACCAATTGGTGTCTAAGATAATTTTGGTATTTTGACTAGTGATTTTTAATTAAGAGCAGCTTACCTAGCCATTTCGATGGTATCTAAGGCAAGCTTAGCAGATCCTCTCACCGATCTCACTTATCTGACCAATTTGATGAATTAGATTTTGATTAGATCGCTAAGTGATTCAAGTTAGCCCATACTATTAAGGTTGATCAATGTAACTGATCTAGGTACCAGTTCAATCAGCATGACCCTAACTTGATTCAATGATTTGGTGAAGTCTGTGGGAGGATTATGGTCTACTGATTGATTTTTTCTTCTCTCTTTTCAAAATTGATTAAATCTTCTAAATTATTAGGTCCTTAAAATGAGTTAGTTATAGTGATAACTAGATCATAGCCTCCCATTAAGGTGAATGGTAATGGGTCCATTATTTATGATTGATATTGCAGGCACCATCCGTCTGGTATTTTCTCTAAATGATGGAATTATCATTCATCATATGATGACTCTATTGTACTATCTAATGAATGGCTGGATTGATCGAGCCATCTTCGGGCCTGATTATTTTTTGGTTAGAATCACTAAGTAGGTTCATGTTAATGGTTTGACCTAACTGAGATTTTTCGTGGAGGCCCATCGCTTACTGAATGAAATCTAAGACTAAATTAATTACTAGAAGTTGTTTGAAGAAATAATTGGTTGAGAACCTACCCATAGGTATATATGAGTTGATCGAGCCATTCTTAGGCCTATATGTAGTCTGTGTGGACTATAGTACCTTCTAAGAAATTAAGATAATTTTTTGAATTGAAAGTAGAAGCTATTAATTCGTATAAAATAGTGAGAGGGCCTTTAGAAGAAAGTTCAAGTGTTTAGGATTAATAAATTCATATACTGATTAGATTTTATGTTTTTCTTGTGTGTGCAGATATGGCCTTAAACTTGTCGCTCTGATCACTATTGGACAGTGAGAAATTAATCAGACCAAATTTTGATAACTGGTATTAAAAGCTCAAGATTGTCCTGGAGCACGAGCGGATCCTATATATGACTACGGATCTGACACCTGAGGAGCCTACTCTCAATGCCCGAGGCACGATCTGAGACACTTATTTGAAGTGGCTCAACGATCGCACCATGGTTCGTTGCACTATGTGGGCCTCCATGAATGACGAGTTCAGTTAGAAATTCGAAGAGGCCCAGCCAGAGAAAATGCTCCAAGTGTTGAGAGATCTTTTGGCACTCCCGATAATGTTGAGCGGCACAAGACTAGTTGCACTATTTTCAATATCTGGATGAGAAATTAATCAGAACAAATTTTAATAACTGGTATTAAAAGCTCAAGATTGTCCTGGAGCACGAGCGGATCCTATATATGACTACGGATCTGACACCTGAGGAGCCTACTCTCAACACCCGAGGCACGATCTGAGACACTTATTTGAAGTGGCTCAATGATCGCACCACGGTTCGTTGCACTATGCGGGCCTCCATGAATGATGAGTTCAGTTAGAAATTCGAAGAGGCCCAGCCAGAAAAAATACTCCAAGTGTTGAGAGAATCTTTTGGCACTCCCGACAATGTTGAGCGGCACAAGACTAGTTGCACTATTTTCAATATCTGGATGAGAGAGGGTGCATTTGTCATCAATCATGTATTGTACATGATTGAATAGATTAAGAAATTGAGCAAGCTCAACTTCTTTTTACATGAACAATTGGGGAAGGATGCGATCATGAACTCCCTACCCAAGTCTTATCTACTGTTTCTCAGTCATTTTAGAATGATGAAGCCTGTAGTCAACTATCACGGTCTGTTGGGGTTGTTGCAGACTTTTGAGAAGGATTACTAGCTCCATAAAGAGACGGTGAATGTAGTAGGAGGATCTTCTTCGGATAGTCATCGTTTCTTTAAGAAAGAAAAAAAGAAGAAGAATAAGAAGGTACAAGGTGCTGGAAGTCAGTCCCAGAAATCCAAGTTCAAGGCTGATGAAAGTCAGATGGAGTACTTCTTTTGTAAGAAACAGGATCACTGGAAAAGAAACTATCCTCAGTATATCTCTTCTCTTGACCCGAACAGACCAAAGAAGAAGAAGCAATCAGTTGCTGGACAAGGTACTTATGTGATAACACCTTGAAACTTCTCTCTTTTTGATACAATGACCTAGATATTGGATACTGGTAGTCCTATTAATATTTACAATTAATTGCAGAGTCTTCAGATCAGTTGGAGATTTAGAGATAGCAAGAGATTCTTGAATATTGAAAATGAAAGATCAGTTCCAGTTCTAGCTTTAGGAATCATTAAGCTTGTATTCGAAGCTCATTACATTATTCTCAATGAGTGTCATCACTATCCTTGTTGGTGCAAAAATCTGCTTGCGCTGGAGAAGCTGGAGTCGGGGAAGCCGCGGTCGTCGTCGGGACCTACAAGGGAAGTCTAAACCGGAGGTGGGGTTGCTCCGGCAAGACCCTCCGATGCTCAAGTCAGTTTTCTGCCTCAACAAGAATGGAGTGCTCGAACGAAGAATTTAGCAGAGTTTTGAGATAAAGAAAAGGAGCTTAAAGAATAGCATATCTGGATCCCCCTTTTTATAGGCGGAGGAGGCAACGGATAGATGGCGACGTTTGTAACCGCCTGGTAGTGGGCCGCCCACGGTCAGGGGGATTGATTGCGGAAGTTAGTGGAGCAGACACATGGCCATCACCTCAGCCCGCCACGTGGAGTCTGTTACGGGGGGTGGAGCAGCGTCCGTTGTCAGCGGGTAGGAGAATCGCGTGGTATCCGTCGCAGGAGGTGGAGCAGGTTCGCGGCCGTCACTGTGGCCTGCCAGGGGATAGTGGAGCTGTGCGGAGTCCGCCACAGGAAGTGGAGCAGGGCGGCTATGGTTACTGCGGCCTGTCAGGGAATGATGGTACTGCGCAGAGTCTGCCACAGGAAGTGGAGCAGGGTCGTGGCCGTTTTGAGGGCCTGTCAGGGGGTGCGAATCTGTCGATTGAAGCTCGGCAACGGCTGGAGCCCGGTTTCTGTTGGGGTCCGGATGGAGCTTACCATCAGTTGATACTGAGGGTGGAGCCCGGCTCCCGTGGGAGTCCGGGCGGAGCTGTTCTGATGTTGGCGGCGGAGTCCGGCTCCCGTAGGGGTCCGGGCGGAGCTGCGCTGATGTCGTCGATGGAGCCCGGCTCCCGTAGGAGTCCGGGCGGAGCTGCACTTGCTGTCGGTGGTGGAGCCCGGCTCCCGTAGGAGTCCGGGCGGAGCTGCACTTGCTGTCGACGGTGGAGCCCGGCTCCCGTAGGAGTCCGGGCGGAGCTGCACTTGCTGTCGGCGATGGAGCCCGGCTCCCGTAGGAGTCCGGGCAGAGCTGCACTCGCTGTCGGTGGTGGAGCCCGGCTCCCGTAGGAGTCCGGGCGGAGCTGCACTGATGTCGTCGGTGGAGCCCGGCTCCCGTAGGAGTCCGGGCGGAGCTGCACTTGCTGTCGGCGATGGAGCCCGGCTCCCGTTGGAGTCCGGGCGGAGCTGCACTGCAATCAAAGTTAAGGGAGAAGTCCGACTCTGGTAGGAGTCCGGATGGAGCTTACCATCAGTTGATACTGAGAGCGGAGCCCGGCTCCCGTAGGAGTCCGGGCGGAGCTGTTCTGGTGTTGGCGGCGGAGTCCGACTCCCGTAGGAGTTCGGGCGGAGCTGCGCTGATGCCGTCGATGGAGCCCGGCTCCCGTAGGAGTCCGAGCGGAGCTGCACTTGCTGTCGACGGTGGAGCCCGGCTCCCGTAGGAGTCCGGGCGGAGCTGCACTTGCTGTTGGCGGTGGAGCCCGGCTCCCGTAGGAGTCCGGGCGGAGCTGCACTGATGTCGTCGGTGGAGCCCGGCTCCCGTAGGAGTCCGGGCGGAGCTGCACTTGCTGTCGGCGATGGAGCCCGGCTCCCGTAGGAGTCTGGGCGGAGCTGCACTGCAATCAAAGTTAAGGGAGAAGTCCGGCTCTGGTAGGAGTCCGGATGGAGCTTACCATCAGTTGATACTGAGAGCGGAGCCCGGCTCCCGTAGGAGTCCGAGCGGAGCTGTTCTGGTGTTGGCGACGGAGTCTGGCTCCCGTAGGAGTCCGGGCGGAGCTGCGCTGATGCCGTCGATGGACCCCGGCTCCCGTAGGAGTCCGGGCGGAGCTGCACTTGCTGTCGGTGGTGGAGCCCGGACTCCTAAGCTGCACTTGCTGTCGGCGGTGGAGCCCGGCTCCTGTAGGATTCCGGGCAAAGCTGCACTGATGTCGTCGGTGGAGCCCGGCTCCCGTAGGAGTCCGGGCGGAGCTACACTTGCTGTCGGCGGTGGAGCTCAGCTCCCGTAGGAGTCCGAGCGGAGCTGCACTTGCTGATGTCGATTTCGTTGAGGGTTCCGGCTGTGGGTATTTTATACCCAACACCAGTCCCCCTACATCCGAGTTTGAATTTCAAACGAAGGAAGTACACAGAGGTACAGTCGGAACCGTCCCTTCGAATCCCGCGCCCTGCCGCTCCCAGATATTTTGGCATTAATGAGCGCATGCCGGAGTCTTTTCGAATTGGGGCGGTACGAGGGGATGCTTCGAAGACCCCGTAGGTATGCTGGCCTAGGTACGATGCAATTATGATTCTGCCAACCGCCAGCCGCCTTTAGCCGTCTGCCACGGGGAGTGGGACACGCGTCGGATGCGGACTGGCCTGGGGGGATTCGAGATCATTATGGCGCCGGATCCTAGGGTCTATTTAAACCCGTCCTCCCCCCTTCAGGCGTCCCACTCCATTTCTGATTTCTTGCTGGCGTCTGTCCTCTCCCGAGAGTCTGCTCTAGCGAACGCCCTCTCGAGCCGTAGGCGCCTTCCGTTTCTCGCTCCCCAGGTCCCCGGAGCAAGATAGGTTAGTGCCAACCTTCTTCTTCTTACCGCCTAGGGGCTTCTCCTCTTTTCATTTCTTTTGTGTCTTCTTCTGAGTTGACCTTCGGCGTCTCGTTCCCTTCTCGGTCTGCCTTTCTAGGGCCCTTTAGGTTCTCCCCCCAAAAAAAAATGTCTTCCGACTCTTCTGCCCCCGTAAGTTCTGGGAGTTCTTCTGCTTCGAACCCCCAGGCCCCCGTTTCTGCGGACGAACCCGCGTTCGGGGCGGGGCCTCGCCCGATTTTCGCACCGGGCACCATTCCATGTTCGTCGACTCCGGACGAACTCCTCCTGATAAGGGCTCGGTACGGGGTTCCTTCGGAGTATGACCTGGAGCTTCCTAGCCCCTCTGACCGGGCCAGCGCTCCTCCTCCTGGTCGCTTTTGTTTGTACCAGGAGGCATTCCGTGCCGGACTCTGGCTTCCGCTTCCTGCCTTTGTTGCCGCCTTCTTTCGTTTCTTAGACATTTCTCTCGCTTCTGTCGCCCCGAATTCCTTTAGGTTTTTGATAGGATTTCTCTCTCTCTGCCATATAGCCGAGGTCCAGCCATCCCTCTCCCTGTTCAGACATTTCTACACCTTCAAACGCCATCCTTCAGCGAAGGACTGGTGGTACTTCTCCCCCCAGTTCGGTAAGAAGGGGTTGCTGAAGGGCGCCCCTTCTTCGATTCACAACTGGAAGGAAAAATTTCTCTTTATCTACTGCCCGACCCTGGAACTAGGTCTGCCCCCTTGGGGGTCCCTGAGGGATTCCGTCCGCCGGGCTCCCAGCCTGGGAGAGGACGACCTCCAGGCTGCCCAGAAGCTTCTGAGTTATCCCGCTCCTTCCCTTCCTAACCTTCTGAGGGAGCAGCTTCTTTTCAACATCGGCCTGAGCCCTCAGGATCCAATAAGTATATATCTTTCCTTTTCTTGTCTTCTTCTTCTCTCTTCTTTTTTCTCTTTTTTCTCTTCTTTTTTTTTTTTTTTTTTTTTGACTCTGGACTGATCGGTGCCGTTTTCTCTTTCTTCTTTTCTTTTCCTGTTGTGTGTGTTTTTTTTTTTTTTTTTTTTTTTTTAGCAATGGATGTCGAAGCCACGCGGATGCTCGCCAAGGCTATGAGAGCCCAGAAGAGGAAGGGCGCGACGACCTCCGGTTCGGCGAAGAGGGCCAGGGTGGAGGAGACGAGCCTGGCCGCATCCGTCCAGGCGACCCCGGCCATTGACATTCCTTCGGACGTCGAGCCAGCGGCCCCCCGGGCTTCCCCAAGGAGCCCGCCGACTGGGGTCCCTGTTCCGGAGGTTCGGCCCACCGAGGCGCCCACCGCGGGGAGGAGGAGGAAGTCGGTGGCCCGCAGGGTGAGCAGCCACCGAGCCGCTGTAGATGAGTCCGTCTGCTCTGAGGGGGATCGGAGAACCCCTTCAACGACAAGGCTCTGATTCGGTGGCTGCTCGATGGCTGCATTCTGTCCGATGTCGTGGAGAGGATCGACCGCGCCGATCTCGAGCAGCGGGCCTGGGATACTTTGGGGTCCTTTCTTGAGGTAAGCAGATGTTTATTTGCATGGTTGCTCGGTCCTTGTTGTAATTCTCTATCCGTCCTTGCAGATCGGACACCAGCTCTTCGCCTATGTCGAGGCGTCGGGCCACATGAGAAGGGACCTTCTTCGGGCGGAGGAGCGCTGCCAGGACGAGGTTGCCCATCTTTAAGCGAAGACGGCCGAGGTGGCTGCTCTCCGGGAGGCCCTGGAGAGAGAGAGACAAGACCGAGAAGAGGAAAAACGAGCCCGGGAGGAGGAGAGATGAAGCTTGGAGGAGTCGGCGAGGAAGGCAGAGGCCGAGGTCGCCCATCTGGCCGAGCAAACTCTGGTTCTGGTCTCGGAGGCCAGGACCCTTGCGGTGGAGGAGTTCAAGGCCTCCGCGGAGATGAGGGAGCTGAACGTCCAGTTCGGCCTGGAGGTGTTTACCAAGGGGTTCGAGCTCTGCCGGGAGAGGGTGGCCAGTAGATACCCCAACCTTGATCTCGACTTTTTGGAGGAGTCTGACGACGAGACCGCCCCTTCGTCCGCCGCTACCGCAGTCGCACCCCCCGCGTCGAGCTCTCCACCCCTTGCCCCCGAGGTCTGAGACCTCCGATCTTGTATCTTTCCTTTGTCGCCATATTTCCTTTCCGCTTGTCTTCAAAATTAATCAATAAAGTCGAACTTCTTATTGTGGATGGCCTTTCCTTCCCCCTGCTCCTTCTTTTCTGCCTTTCTTCTTGTAATGAGTTGGTCTTTGACGTTTGCTTCTTTCGATGGCAGTGTCCTGCCGAAGCACTCCCCTTGCCCCTGGGGGTCCCGCTGAAGTCAGCTATCCAACGGCTAAAAAAGGAGGTCCTCCACCTGACGAAGAAGTTGAAAAAGTCGGAGGACGAGCTCCGCAAGTCGAAAAAATGCTATTCCGAGGCCGCCGCTGAGGCCGCCCACTTCAGGAGTCTCCAAGTGAAGGCAATCATGGACTACAGCCAGAGGAAGGCGAACTTCACAAAGGAGCTCGAGGAATGCATGAAGAGCGCCAGCGACCGAACTTGGGCTCAAGAAGCCAGGATCAGCGCCCTTAAGGTGGAGCTGTCAGCTGCGAAGAGGAGGATCGGCCAGCTGGAAGGGAACTCATCCCGGCTCACGACGCGGGATGAGCAGATATGGTCACAAAATGTCTCCGACCTCCAGAAGCAGCTTCAGGATGCTGAGATGAGCCACGATGTGCAGCGGGCCAACTGGCACCGACAGGTAGAAGAGTACAAAGGGAGATTCCGTCAAGCAGCGGATGAGGTCGTTCGTCTCCAAAGGCAGTTGGTTACTAGGGCGCAGCTTGCCAACGCCCAAGATGCCGAAGAGCTCCTGCCCTGAGGGGCACTGTCGAGGGGATTTTTGTCTCCCTTGGGGAGAAGACAGCCGAGCTTCAACAAGTGAGCATCCAACTGGCGCTTGAGCGGAGGGCCGTCGCGGATGCAGAGGTGGAGTCCGAAGTTTTGCGGAAGCAGCGTCGAGAAGCGGAGGCTGAAAGTCGGCGACTTCGTCAGGCGCTCCAGGATACGCTACGGAAGAAGGAAGAACTAGAAGAAGCAGTGGAGAGCCTGAGGCAGTCCTGGTCGAGGGATGGGAGTGATAACCCTAGGTCGGAGGGAGCAGGGCCTCCTTAGAGTTCTTTTGTCTTCATGTAATCACCCCCCTTTTTTTTTTGTCATTTTGCTCTTCTTTCCCTGGCCGTCCTGGCCCTGTAGTATGCATATGGGAAATGGAAAAAAGTGCTTTGCGTTACCTCGTCCACACATAACATGATGCTGTTGTCTGTTGACCTTCTCCTGTCGTTCGACTTGTCGTCGCGGGGGGGGGGGGCTCTTCCCTTTCATCCATCCTTGTCGTGTGGCCGGGTTTCGCCGCCATTATTAACCCCTGCTGCAGGAGTGGCTGACGGAGCCCGGCTTCCGTGGGAGTCCGGGCGAAGTCTTCCTTGTCGTAGGAACCCGGCTTCCGTAGGAGTCCGGGTGAAACCTTCTTTGCGGCGGGACCCGGCTCCCGTAGGAGTCCGGGTGAAGTCCTTTTGGCGGCGGAACCCGGCTCCCGTAGGAGTCCGGGTGAAACCTTCTTTGCGGCGGGACCCGGCTCCCGTAGGAGTCCGGGTGAAGTCTCCTTGGCGGCGGAACCCGGCTCCCGTAGGAGTCCGGGTGAAGTCCTTTTGGCGGCGGAATCCGGCTCCCGTAGGAGTCCGGGTGAAGTCTCCTTTGGCGTAGGGACCCGGCTCCCGTAGGAGTCTGGGTGAAACCTTCTTTACGGCGGGACCTGGCTCCCGTAGGAGTCCGGGTGAAGTCTCCTTGGCGGCGGAACCCGGCTCCCGTAGGAGTCTGGGTGAAGTCCTTTTGGCGGCGGAACCCGGCTCCCGTAGGAGTCCGGGTGAAGTCTCCTTTGGCGTAGGGACCCGGCTCCCGTAGGAGTCCGGGTGAAACCTTCTTTGCGGCGGGACCCGGCTCCCGTAGGAGTCCGGGTGAAGTCCTTTTGGCGGTGGAACCCGGCTCCCGTAGGAGTCCGGGTGAAGTCTCCTTGGCGGCGGAACCCAGCTCCCGTAGGAGTCCGGGTGAAGTCTCCTTTGGCGTAGGGACCCGGCTCCCGCAGGAGTCCGGGCCTTCCATTTTGCTCATGTCAGGACGAGGTTCTCCTCCTGTTCCTGACAGGGCTGTGGGGGCACATTAGGGCGTTGCAAGGCCTCTCCCCCCATCCGGTCTAAAAGAACCGGGCCTTTGACTTTGCTCAAGTTAGGGCGAGGTTCTCCTCCTGTCCCTAACAGGGCTGTGGGGGCACATTAGGGCGTTGTAAGGCCTCTCCCCCCATCCGGTCTAAAAGAATCGGGCCTTCAACTTTGCTCAAGTTAGGGCGAGGTTCTCCTCCTGTCCCTAACAGGGCTGTGGGGGCACATTAGAGCGTTGTAAGGCCTCTCCCCCCATCCGGTCTAAAAGAACCGGGCCTTCGACTTTGCTCAAGTTAGGGCGAGGTTCTCCTCCTGTCCCTAACAGGGCTGTGGGGACACATTAGGGCGTTGTAAGGCCTCTCCCCCCATCCGGTCTAAAAGAATCGGGCCTTTGACTTTGCTCAAGTTAGGGCAAGGTTCTCCTTGTTGGGAAATGTGTCCCAAAAAGCCAATCGTCAAGCTGTTGACGGTTGAGCAACCAAGTATTGTAATTGATTTGTTAATAAATAAAATATATTTGGTATTTTCATCATAAGCTTTCATCTTCTAATGAACTCCGTTGTTATGATGAAGTCCTTAGGACTATTTAGATTCGATAAAGAGAGGATTTATCGATTAGTCCTTAAAACTGTTCACGACCAAATGATAGGCTGTTAATAAGGACGACAGCTTCTATCGAGCATAGGTCGCTGTAGGCCATATGGGTTGGTTGTCCTCTTAACCAAGGAGTGTGGAGACACTGGTATGGCATACAGGTGAGATGTAAGGGTACATCATCATTGAACGTGACCAACTCCAGAGTATTCTACTGTCGAGAATATCTCTGATGGGATATAGGTATAAGTGTCCCTTAGACTTGAGATCACCTCAGTGACTTGCAAGCAACTCACTATGCTTTGGTACTGGACTAACTGAATTTTTAATTCAGGAACGGAAGGCTTCTGGGCACAGTCAAGTACTTGCGAAGTCAGAGTGTGATCGAGATGGGATTGACCACTCCAAGAGTTGGAGAAGAATGAGTCGCTGTATTTCAATTTAGCAAAACCTTGGCCAAGGTAATCCATCAGATGGATTTGATATTTTGAAATACAATGTGGACAACCTGATCAGAGTTGACAGTTGAGCTCTGGGGTGTCCTATGATCATTTTGGTCAAGGGGATGAATTATATGAAAACTATATCCGCATGGGTTCTAAGGATGTTGTTCTATACATTCGACCTATCCGGACGTCGGGTACCATTGCTAGATGGTCACTTCGATTGGTATAGGAATTTGTTTCTATGCTACCGGCTTAGGTTCGGACCTATGAGGTCACACACATTAGAGTTCATGATCCGATCGGATGGTTGATCAACGATTAAGAATCGTTCTAGGGTTAGATGATCAATACGATTGATATTTAACCCAGTGCAAGTGTTGTAGGAGGATCGATTAGCAATTCGATTGCTAATTAGCTTAATTTGATTAAGCCAATGGGCTGAGATTAAGTCTAATTAAATATGATTTAATTAGATTTGGTTTGAGCTTGATTGGATCAAGTCCAATTGGTTTATTGGATAAGCCAAGTGCAAGGAAAGACTAGTCCTAGTTCAACTAGGACTTGGGTCAATCTAATTTCTAATTTGATTAGAAAATTAAATCAGATTTAAATCTAATTTAATCTGATTAAATTAGGTTCTTAATTGGGTTAAGATCTATTTTAATTGGGTTGATCTAATTTTGATTTGATTTGGTTTGGGAAACCAAATTAAAATAAGTTATGAGACAGAATCCTAGTAGGACTAGGATTCCACCTTGCACCACATAAACCTTCTCCACGCCCTCTCTCTTATTCAACGCCAATCTCCACTTATTTTGTGCGACAAAAGCCCTCTCTCAGATCTCTCCCATGTTCACAAAAGGTCTCCTCTCTTCTTTCTTACATGGAAGGTGATTTGGATCAAATCTAAAAGGAATAAGTTTGGATTTCGAATTCTATGAGATAGAGTTTTAGAAATCCAAAACTCTTTCAATTTTGCACCGAATTTATCCAAATTTTTTTTGGAATTTTCGTGGCTTTTAGGATTTACATTGTACACCCTTTTCTAGTGATCCATGCACGAAAATATGGAGGAGGTGCTCAAGAGTTGGGCGTCCCTTTACTTGCCATGTTTGGATAAGCCTTGACTAGGTGTTTGACCTAGACAAGGACTCTATCATATCTCTCTATATAAGATGAGTTTCTTCATGAAATTTTAAGGGGAGATAGATATTTGAGAGGCCTTTCTTCCATCCAAAAATCAAAGAGAAATACCTTTGGGTCGTGGAGATATAAAAGACGCAAGTTTGGGTGTCTAGAGAGAAAAACGTGAAGAAGAAGAGGGTCTTCTTCTAGGGTTTTTATTTTCATATCTTTCCTCCTTCCATCTTGAGTTTCCTGAGAGCGTCTCAGATCTGAAACTCCTCCTTCTACTTTCCATCTTTGGAAGAGTCCAAATCAAGAAGAAGGAGGCACCTGATCAACCATCAAAGAAGGATCAGCGCAGTACTAGCATACTGTGCTGATTTCCTGAAGCAGGACTTCTGATCGAGATTCGTGGGCTCGTGTGGACGACTCCTAGAGGCCGGACGCGTGTGCGGCTTGCAACATCATCCTTAAGCCCGGATCAGCGAGGTTAGAGCGTCTAACTTGCAGGGTAATAGATCTGATCTATTATTTAATACATACATTAGATGTAGCTAGCATAGAAACATGTTGATATGATCAACATGTAGTTCATACTATATTTATATATATTTTAATTTCTGATTTAATGTCATGTAATAATCATGTAATAGAATCTTAGATCTAGGGATTTTTTGATCTTAGAAAATAAATTTTGATTTATTTTAGTCTTCCGCTGTATGATCTTGAAAAAGTTTCAAGATCTAACCCTGAAACCCTAGATCTGGTTCCTACAATTGGTATCAGAGCCTAGGTTCTTTATTACATGATTATTTATACATGCTTATATTATTTTTTAGATTAGATCTAATTTATAATCTGATTATTAAATCTGAAATTAAAATTTTAGATCAATCACAAACTGCAAGGTTGTCCTGCTGTAAGGTTTACCCCTTACAGTGCAAAGGTTGTCCTAGTTTGTGTAGATCTATCTTTAATCATAAATTTGTTAGATATGATCTAGATTAAAATTATGATTTATTAGATTTAAAAGATGTTTAAATCTGAAATAAAATCTCTTTGTTAATAATTTTTGTGCAAAGAAATTATTTAAAGTTGAAATTATTTCAATTACATGAACCTGTTTAGATTAGATCTAAAGTAGTTTCATGTTTATTTCACTTGCATCTTGATTCGGAATCAAACATGCAATATGGTTAATAGAATCATATTGTAAAATTGTTTTACAAATATGAAAATAATTTTTTGAAAAGCCAAACCCAACCCTCAGCCCAAAACTTAATTAAGAATTAAGAAGTTGTTTGATTAGGTTCTAGGATTGTGAATTGAAGAACCTAAGACACAAATCATAACACATTGGGTTAATGGGTTAGTGGAAACTAGGTCCATTAATTGGGTTAGACCTATGGTTAGATTAAAGATGGACTTAATTAGAGAATTGACTAAATCTAATCAATTGTTGTCTTAGATTAGGTCAAGGATTCTCTAGATCAATTACAATAGTTGTAGTTGGTCAAGTCCATGTCTTTAACGAGAACCAAATGGACTTGATTCTTGGCTAAGCGATCTAGCACGAACTGTTAGGTTGATCTAATCGAAACTAATTAAACCAGTTGGTGTCTAAGGTAAACCAGACCGGTGGTTTTTAATTGGGAGCCCGCTTACCTGGCCATTTCTGATGGTGTCTAAGGCAAGCTTTGGCAGACCCTCCCACTGATCGAACTTACCTGGCCTCTTGGTGAAATTATGTTTTGATCAGATCACTTGACTATTCGAGCTGACCCATGTCAGCTAGGTAAATCAGTGTGACTGATTTTGGTGCTCCTAGACCAGCCCTTTTAATGGTCTCCCTTAAGCTGACTTGGTGAAGCCAGTGGGAGGATCATGATAAGCTGGTTCATCTGACTTCATCCTCTATATTATTTAAATCCTCTAAAATTATTAGGTCCTTAAAATGATAAAGTTATGGAGATAACTGAGTCATAGCCTCCCATTAAGGTGTTTGATAATGAGTCCATGAACTCAATAATCATTGCAGACCCAAAGGCCTGGTGCTTGTTGACTAATGGAATTATCACTCATCATATGACGACTTGGAAGTATCTCTCTAATGGTGGTTAGGTGAGCCAACCAAAGTTGGGCTTAATCATTCGTTGGTTGGATACACCAAGTATGATCATGTTAATGGTTGGACCTAACCGGATCCTTACAGTGGAGGCCAAAGCCTACTGATTAGGTTTCTGGGGCAAAATTAAAATTACTAGAAATTGTTTAGAGAAACAATTGGTTATGAACCTACCCTTAGATGTACATGGGTTGGCCAACCAAAGTTGGGCTTGTGTGCAGTCTAAGTGGATTCTAGTACCCGCTAAGGAATTAGGATAATTCCTCGAATTGGAGGTAGAGGCTACCAATTCGAATAAAATAGTGGGAGAAACCTTTTGATTAAAGTCCAAATCTTTAGGTTTAATGAATCAATTACTAATTAGGTTATGGTTCTCCTTTGTGCAAATATGGCCACTTCTCTATCACTCCGATCATTATTGGACAATGATAAGTTGGTGGGATCCAACTTCGATAGCTGGTATCGAAAGTTGAAGATAGTCCTGGAGCATGAACGGATCCTATATGTGATATTAGATCCTGCACCTGAGGAGCCAGCTGTCAATGCATGTGGAACAGTCAGAGACACTTACCAGAAGTGGCTCAGTGATCGGACCACGATGTGCTGTATCATGCTAGCTGCTATCATGAGCGACGAGTTCAGTCGCAGATTCGAGATGGCTCAGCCAAAGGACATGCTTCAAGTGTTGGAGGATACCTTTGGCACACCCGATGACGTAGAGAGGCACAAGACTAGTTGTGCCATCTTCAACGCCAAAATACGGGATGGAGTCTCTATCACTGATCATGTATTGTACATGATCGAGCTAATGGAACGATTGAGCAAGCTCGGCTTTCCCTTGCATGAGCAGTTTGGGAAAGATGCAATACTGAACTCGCTGCCCAAGTCTTGTCTCTCATTCCTCACTCATTATAGAATGACAAAGCCTGAAGTAAACTACCATGGGTTAATGGGGTTGCTTCAGAACTTTGAGAAGGATCACCAACTCCTCAAGGAGTCGGTGAACTCAGTGAACTCAGTGGGAGGTTCATCTTCTGGTTCTCGACCCTTTGAGAAAGGAAAGAAGAACAAGAAGAAGAAAGTCAAGAAGGTGCAAGTTCAGGCTGGGACATCTGTGCAGAGCCAGACCAAAAAGATCAAGCCTGATAAGAGTCTATTCTACTGGCAAGCACCCTAGATTAGATAGTGTGTCAAATATCTACTTATGGCATTGGAGGCTAGGTCATATAAATAAGAACAGAATAAACAGGTTGACTCAAGAGGGAATCCTCAAAGTCAGTGATTGTGAATCACTTCCAACCTGTGAGTTCTGTCTTCTTGGTAAAATGACCAAGTCACCTTTTACTGGAAAAGGTGAGAGAGCTACTGAGCTCTTGGGCCTAGTACATACTGATGTATGCGGGCCCATGAGCACCAGTGCTAGAGGTGGATATTTCTACTTCATAGCTTTCACAGATGACCTATCCCAATATGGATATGTCTATCTGATGAAACATAAGTCGGATTCATTTGAAATGTTCAAACGATTCCGAAGTGAAGTAGAAAAACAAACTGGGAAGAGTATTAAAACTCTTCGATCTGATCGAGGAGGAGAATACCTTTCTAGTGAGTTTCTCACATATCTAGGAGAGAATGGAATTTTCTCTCAATGGACTCCTCCAGGAACACCACAGCATAATGGTGTGTTTGAAAGGAGGAATCAGACTTTGTTAGACATGGTCCGATCCATGATGGGTTTTTGCTAGCTTGCTGATATCCTTCTGGGGATATGCACTCGAATCGGCCTGTTATCTGTTAAATAGGATTCCAAGTAAGTCTGTAATTAAGACTCCATATGAGATATGGACGGGACGTAAGCCAGCACTTTCACACCTTAGGGTCTGGGGGTGCCCGGCCTATGTCAAACGATTAGTCACAGACAAACTTGGACCTAGGTCTGACAAATGCTCATTCATAGGGTACCCCAAAGAGACAAAAGGATATTTTTTCTACCATGCTGATGAACAAAAGGTGTTCGTCAGCCTTAAGGCAATCTTTTTAGAAAAGGAGTTCCTTGGTGAAGGAACTGTTGTCTCTAAGGTTGAACTTGATGAAGTTCAACAGGTAGAAGGACCGACACCAATAGCTGAACCTGAGTCGGATATGATTAGATCACATCCGGAGCCCAATATACCTGCACCATTAAGGCGATCCGGTAGAGTACCGCGTCAGCCGGACAGATACTACAGTTTCTTGGTCCGGGATGGTGATCCCATCGAACTTGATGAGAATAATGAGGATCCGATCACCTATATGGATGCTATGCAGAGACCTGATTTCGAGAAATGGCTTGAAGCCATGAAATCCGAAATGGAGTCCATGAAGGTCAACGATGTATGGACATTGGTTGACCCACCTGAAGGGGTTAAACCCATTGGGTGTAAATGGATCTTCAAAAGGAAGAGGGGCGCAGACGGAAAGGTGGAGACCTATAAAGCCCGTCTGGTTGCCAAGGGGTATCGTCAACGTTATGGTATTGACTATGACGAGACATTTTCCCCTGTGGCAATGCTCAAATCTATTCGGATAATACTTGCAATAGCTGCCCATCTGGATTATGAGATCTGGCAGATGGATGTAAAGACAGCTTTCCTGAATGGAGAGCTGACTGAAGAGGTGTATATGATACAACCTGAAGGGTTTACATCCACAGATGAGTCCAAGGTGTGCAAGCTTCAGAGATCCATTTATGGATTGAAGCAAGCTTCTCGGAGTTGAAACATGCGTTTTGATAAGGTGATCAAAACGTATGGCTTCATTAAGAATGGAGAAGAGCCCTGCATCTATAAATGGGCAAATGGTCCAGTTGTGGTATTCCTTGTCTTGTACGTGGGTGACATTCTCTTAATCGAGAATGACATCCCCGCACTACAGGGAATAAAAGTTTGGTTGTCATCACAGTTCTCCATGAAGGACTTGGGTGAAGCATCTTACATCCTAGGGATGAAGATCTATAGGGATAGATCTAAAAGGATGCTTGGGTTATCCCAGTCCATGTACATAGATACTGTGCTGAAGAGGTTCAGCATGGAGAATTCCAAGAAGGGCTATCTACCGATAGGCCAAGGAATTTCTCTCTCTAAGAAGGATTGTCCGACAACTCCTGAAGAGAGAGAGCGTATGAGTAGAGTCCCATATGCTTCAGCCGTGGGATCTATCATGTACGTCATGATATGTACAAGACCAGATGTGGCATTCTCACTAGGAGTAGTGAGTAGATACCAATCTGATCCTGGAGAAAACCACTGGAAAGTGGTTAAAGCCATCCTTAAGTATTTGAGAAATACTAAGGACCAATGGTTGATTTATGGCGAGTCAGATCTGAAACTTGTGGGGTTCACAGACTCTAGCTTCCAATCTGACCATGATGACAGCAGGAGTGTGTCGGGTTATATCTTTACTCTGAATGGTGGAGTCATCTGCTGGAAGAGTTCCAAGCAGCATACTGTGGCGGACTCTGTTTGTGAAGCGGAGTACCTCGCAGCATCGGATGCTGCAAAGGAAGCTGTGTGGCTGAGGAAATCCATCACTGAGCTCGAAGTAGCACCCTCCCTCGATGGTCCAGTCCTGTTCTACTGCGACAGCACTGGTGCCATAGCTCAGGTGAAGGAACCCAAAGCACATCAGCAGACGAAGCACATCTGCGCCGCTTCCACCTGATCCGAGAGATCGTGGATCGAGGTGACGTCGACCTTCAGAAGATCGACGGAAAGGAGAACCTAGCCGACCCCTTCACTAGAGCCCTGGCAATAAAGGAGTTCGACAACCACAAGTCGAAGATGGGTATTAGATACTGTGCCGAGTGGCTTTAGGACAAGTGGGAGTTGTTGGGAAATGTGTCCCAAAAAACCAATCGTCAAGCTGTTGACGGTTGAGCAACCAAGTATGGTAATTAATTTGTTAATAAATAAAATATATTTGGTATTTTCATCATAAGCTTTCATCTTCTAATGAACTCCGTTGTTATGATGAAGTCCTTAGGACTATTTAGATTCGATAAAGAGAGGATTTATCGATTAGTCCTTAAAACTGTTCACGACCA
Source organism: Elaeis guineensis (assembly GCF_000442705.2). Classification (NCBI taxonomy): domain Eukaryota; kingdom Viridiplantae; phylum Streptophyta; class Magnoliopsida; order Arecales; family Arecaceae; genus Elaeis; species Elaeis guineensis. The sequence continues at coordinate 55,877,685 of NC_025994.2, forward strand.
AATGATAGGCTGTTAATAAGGACGACAGCTTCTATCGAGCATAGGTCGCTGTAGGCCATATGGGTTGGTTGTCCTCTTAACCAAGGAGTGTGGAGACACTGGTATGGAATACAGATGAGATGTAAGGGTACATCATCATTGAACGTGACCAACTCCAGAGTATTCTACTGTCGAGAATATCTCTGATGGGATATAGGTATAAGTGTCCCTTAGACTTGAGATCACCTCAGTGACTTGCAAGCAACTCACTATGCTTTGGTACTGGACTAACTGAATTTTTAATTCAGGGACGGAAGGCTTCTGGGCACAGTCAAGTACTTGCGAAGTTAGAGTGTGATCGAGATGGGATTGACCACTCCAAGAGTTGGAGAAGAATGAGTCGCTGTATTTCAATTTAGCAAAACCTTGGCCAGGGTAATCCATCAGATGGATTTGATATTTTGAAATACAATGTGGACAACCTGATCAGAGTTGACAGTTGAGCTCTGGGGTGTCCTATGATCATTTTGGTCAAGGGGATGAATTATATGAAAACTATATCCGCATGGGTTCTAAGGATGTTGTTCTATACATTCGACCTATCCGGACGTCGGGTACCATTGCTAGATGGTCACTTCGATTGGTATAGGAATTTGTTTCTATGCTACCGGCTTAGGTTCGAACCTATGAGGTCACACACATTAGAGTTCATGATCCGATCGGATGGTTGATCAACGATTAAGAATCGTTCTAGGGTTAGATGATCAATACGATTGATATTTAACCCAGTGCAAGTGTTGTAGGAGGATCGATTAGCAATTCGATTGCTAATTAGCTTAATTTGATTAAGCCAATGGGCTGAGATTAAGTCTAATTAAATATGATTTAATTAGATTTGGTTTGGGCTTGATTGGATCAAGTCCAATTGGTTTATTGGATAAGCCAAGTGCAAGGAAAGACTAGTCCTAGTTCAACTAGGACTTGGGTCAATCTAATTTCTAATTTGATTAAAAAATTAAATCAGATTTAAATCTAATTTAATCTGATTAAATTAGGTTCTTAATTGGGTTAAGACCTATTTTAATTGGGTTGATCTAATTTTGATTTGATTTGGTTTGGGAAACCAAATTAAAATAAGTTATGAGACAGAATCCTAGTAGGACTAGGATTCCACCTTGCACCACATAAACCTTCTCCACGCCCTCTCTCTTATTCAACGCCAATCTCCACTTATTTTGTGCGAAAAAAGCCCTCTCTCAGATCTCTCCCACGTTCACAAAAGGTCTCCTCTCTTCTTTCTTACATGGAAGGTGATTTGGATCAAATCTAAAAGGAATAAGTTTGGATTTCGAATTCTATGAGATAGAGTTTTAGAAATCCAAAACTCTTTCAATTTTGCACCGAATTTATCCAAATTTTTTTTGGAATTTTCGTGGCTTTTAGGGTTTACATTGTACACCCTTTTCTAGTGATCCATGTACGAAAATATGGAGGAGGTGCTCAAGAGTTGGGCGTCCCTTTACTTGCCATGTTTGGATAAGCCTTGACTAGGTGTTTGATCTAGACAAGGACTCTATCATATCTCTCTATATAAGATAAGTTTCTTCGTGAAATTTTAAGGGGAGATAGATATTTGAGAATCCTTTCTTCCATCCAAAAATCAGAGAGAAATACCTTTGGGTCGTGGAGATATAAAAGACGTAAGTTTGGGTGTCTAGAGAGAAAAATGTGAAGAAGAAGAGGGTCTTCTTCTAGGGTTTTTATTTTCATATCTTTCCTCCTTCCATCTTGAGTTTCCTGAGAGCGTCTCAGATCTGAAACTCCTCCTTCTACTTTCCATCTTTGGAAGAGTCCAAATCAAGAAGAAGGAGGCACCTGATCAACCATCAAAGAAGGATCAGCGCAGTACTAGCATACTGTGCTGATTTCCTGAAGCAGGACTTCTGATCGAGATTCGTGGGCTCGTGTGGACAACTCCTAGAGGCCGGACGCGTGTGCGGCTTGCAACATCATCCTTAAGCCCGGATCAGCGAGGTTAGAGCGTCTAACTTGCAAGGTAATAGATCTGATCTATTATTTAATACATACATTAGATGTAGCTAGCATAGAAACATGTTGATATGATCAACATGTAGTTCATACTATATTTATATATATTTTAATTTCTGATTTAATGCCATGTAATAATCATGTAATAGAATCTTAGATCTAGGGATTTTTTGATCTTAGAAAATAAATTTTGATTTATTTTAGTCTTCCGCTGTATGATCTTGAAAAAGTTTCAAGATCTAACCCTGAAACCCTAGATCTGGTTCCTTCACTCCTCCTGTCCCTAACAGGGCTGTGGGGGCACATTAGGGCGTTGTAATGCCTCTGCCCCCATCCGGTCTAAAAGAATCGGGCTTTTGACTTTGCTCATGTCAGGACGGGGTCCTCCTCCTGTTCCCGACATGGCCGTCGTTTTTGGAGGGGTCATATTCAGTCATAATACATCCAGGTTAAGTAGGAGGGGCACGTTAGCTAGAAAGAAGAGTAGATTCAAAATGAAATAGTAAGTGATACATTTACAGTTCTCTCGCTCCTCCTTGAGGCCCTCTGGCGATGGAGTCGATGGTCCCGATAGGAGGCCGGTCCCCGGGCTGCTCCTCCCTTTTCTGCGGTTCGGGCGGTGGGAGGGCTCTTGGCCGGTCTCCCCTACCCTCAGGCCTGCGGCAGATGAACCTGTCGAGTCGACCTCGCCGGATGAGCTCCTCGATCTCGTCCTGGAGCTGGGTGCATTCTTCGGTGTCATAGCCGTGGTCGCGGTGGTAGAGGCAGAACTTGTTGGGGTTGCGCTTCCCGGGGTGCGTGCGCATCCTCTCTGGCCTAGGGAGCTGCTCCCTGACCTCCATCAGCACCTGGGCCTTCGAGGCGTTGAGGGGGGCGTAGTTGCGAAACTTTCCTGGCGGGAACCCCGCCGAAACCTGTTGTTCGGGCTTCTCTGCCTGCGCGCCCTGGGGGGAGTATGGGCGCGCTTATGTCCAGGAGGGGATCGGGAGCGAGGCCGGGCTTCCTTTGGCCTCTTCTCGACTGCGGGCTTACTAGAATCTCCCGCCTGACGTTCCCTCGCAGTCTCTTCGTCCTTCATTTTGAAGGCCTCTTCCGCTCGGGCGTATCCTTCAGCCCGAGCCAGTAGATCAGCAAAATCCCTAGGGTACTTCTTTTCCAAGGAGTACAAGAGGTCGTTCTTCTGAAGGCCACCTTTCAGGGCGGCCATGGCGACTGACTGGTCCAAGTTCCGGACCTCCAACGCCGCGATGTTGAAGCAGTTGACGTAGGCCCGGATGGACTCCCCTTCCCTCTGCTTGATGTTGATGAGGGACTCCGAACCTTTCCGGGGACGCCGGCTGCTGACAAAATGGGCCACGAATTGGTGGCTCATTTGATCGAAGGAGAATATGGTACCCGACTTCAGAGCCGAGTACCAGTTCCTTGCTGCTCCCTTCAAAGTAGACGGGAAAGCCCGGCACAAGATGGCGTCGGGAGCACCATGAAGCAGCATCATCGTTCGAAAGGCCTCCAGATGGTCCACCGGGTCCGACGTCCCGTCGTAGCTTTCAAACTGGGGGAGCTTGAAATTCGGCGGGATCGGTTCCTGCATAATCATTTGGGAGAAGGGAGGGTCAGTGCAGATATCCTCACCATAAGCGGGAGGCGCATGGCGGAGTTTTTCGATCCGTCGGTTCATCTCCTGGAGCCTCCGGTCCAGGAAGTCCTCTCGACTCCGAGTCTCGAGGGTCCTTTGGCAGAACGGGGGCAGGGATCTCCCAGGGGTGGAGTCGTGGTCCGATTGAGGGCTCTCTACCCTCGAATTCGCCTTCCCAGGAAGGATGGGGGGGCTGGCCCAGGTGGCCCGCCCCACCGCTGGGTTCTGGCATTCCGGAGATGCCCCCTCCGGATGCGCCGATGCCTGCGGCTGCTGCTGCTGTATTGCTTGTACGGCCTCGATGAGGCCTTTGACCTGCTGCGCCAGCAAGTCAAACTGCTCCGCGCCGACTGCCGCCGCCGGAGGAGGAGGAGGAGGAGGCTGAGAAACGGGAGGGGAGGCCGGAGCCTGAGATCTGGCCGCGGAGGCCGTGGACCGCCGGGTGGACGCCTTGCGCGGAGGCATCGAGTGTCGATCTCGCGGGGGAGGATTAGGAGTGGATGATGGAGAGACGGCCGGAGGCAGCTCCGTTGAACACTCCTTCAAGAACAAGGGTGCTGCGAAGACACAGGACCCTTCCTCTAGCGCCAATCCTGTTGGTGCAAAAATCCACTTGCACCGGAGAAGCTGGAGTCGGGGAAGCTGCGGTCGCCGCCGGGACCTGCAAGGAAAGTCTAAACCGGAGGTGGGGTTGCTCCGGCAAGACCCTCCGACGCTCAAGTCAGTTTTCTGCCTCAACAAGAATGGAGTGCTCGAACGGAGAATTTAGCAGAGTTTTGAGATAAAGAAAAGGAGCTTAAAGAATAGCGTATCTGGATCCCCCTTTTTATAGGCGGAGGAGGCAACGGATTGATGGCGATGTTTGTAACCGCCTGGTAGTGGGCCGCCCACGGTCAGGGGGATTGATTGCGGAAGTTAGTGGAGCAGACACATGGCCATCACCTCAGCCCGCCACGTGGAGTCTGTTACGGGGGGTGGAGCAACGTCCGTTGTCAGCGGGTAGGAGAATCGCGTGGTATCCGTCGCAGGAGGTGGAGCAGGTTCGCGGCCGTCACTGTGGCCTGCCAGGGGATAGTGGAGCTGTGCGGAGTCCGCCATAGGAAGTGGAGCAGGGCGGCTATGGTTACTGTGGCCTGTCAGGGAATGATGGTACTGCGCAGAGTCTGCCACAGGAAGTGGAGCAGGGTCGTGGCCGTTTTGAGGGCCTGTCAGGGGGTGCGAATCTGTCGATTGAAGCTCGGCAACGGCTGGAGCCCGATTTCTGTTGGGGTCCGGATGGAGCTTACCATCAGTTGATACTGAGGGCGGAGCCCGGCTCCCGTGGGAGTCCGGGCGGAGCTGTTCTGATGTTGGCGGTGGAGTCCGGCTCCCGTAGGGGTCCGGGCGGAGCTGCGCTGATGTCGTCGATGGAGCCCGGCTCCCGTAGGAGTCCGGGCGGAGCTGCACTTGCTGTCGGTGGTGGAGCCCGGCTCCCGTAGGAGTCCGGGCGGAGCTGCACTTGCTGTCGATGGTGGAGCCCAGCTCCCGTAGGAGTCCGGGCGGAGCTGCACTTGCTGTCGGCGGTGGAGCCCGGCTCCCGTAGGAGTCTGGGCGGAGCTGCACTCGCTGTCGGCGGTGGAGCCCGGCTCCCGTAGGAGTCCGGGCGGAGCTGCACTGATGTCGTCGGTGGAGCCCGGCTCCCGTAGGAGTCCGGGCGGAGCTGCACTTGCTGTCGGTGGTGGAGCCCGGCTCCCGTAGGAGTCCGGGCGGAGCTGCACTGCAATCAAAGTTAAGGGAGAAGTCCGACTCTGGTAGGAGTCTGGATGGAGCTTACCATCAGTTGATACTGAGAGCGAAGCCCGGCTCCCGTAGGAGTCCGGGCGGAGCTGTTCTGGTGTTGGCGGCGGAGTCCGGCTCCCGTAGGAGTCCGGGCGGAGCTGCGCTGATGCCGTCGATGGAGCCCGACTCCCGTAGGAGTCCGGGTGGAGCTGCACTTGCTGTCGGCGGTGGAGCCCAGCTCCCGTAGGAGTCCGGGCGGAGCTGCACTTGCTGTCGGTGGTGGAGCCCGGCTCCCGTAGGAGTCCGGGCGGAGCTGCACTGATGTCGTCGGTGGAGCCCGGCTCCCGTAGGAGTCCAGGCGGAGCTGCACTGATGTCGTCGGTGGAGCCCGGCTCCCGTAGGAGTCTGGGCGGAGATGCACTTGCTGTCGGCGATGGAGCCCGGCTCCCGTAGGAGTCCGGACGGAGCTGCACTGCAATCAAAGTTAAGGGAGAAGTCCGGCTCTGGTAGGAGTCCGGATGGAGCTTACCATCAGTTGATACTGAGAGCAGATCCCGGCTCCCGTAGGAGTCCGGGCGGAGCTGTTCTGGTGTTGGCGGTGGAGTCCGGCTCCCGTAGGAGTCCGGGCGGAGCTGCGCTGATGCCGTCGATGGAGCCCGGCTCCCGTAGGAGTCCGGGTGGAGCTGCACTTGCTGTCGGCGGTGGAGCCCGACTCCCGTAGGAGTCCGGGCGGAGCTACACTTGCTGTCGGCGATGGAGCCCAGCTCCCGTAGGAGTCCAGGCGGAGCTGCACTGATGTCGTCGGTGGAGCCCGACTCCCATAGGAGTCCGGGCGGAGCTGCACTTGCTGTCGGCGGTGGAGCCCGGCTCCCGTAGGAGTCCGGGCGGAGCTACACTTGCTGATGTCGATTCCGTTGAGGGTTCCGGCTGTGGGTATTTTATACCCAACAATCCTAATTTTCTTTTGAACATTATTTCAGTAGGCCTTTTGGCTAAGTCTAATTATGAAATATCAATATAGAAAAATTTTTATGATATCATTTTGAATGGTGTTATAATTTTGCATGGACAGTTGAACAATGGTATCTATATTGTATCTAGTACTAATGAAATGTACATTTCTAATAAACATCCTAGAATAGATGATGTCACGGATGCCTACCTTTGGCATTGTAGGCTAGGTCATATTAATAAGAATAGGATGAACATATTAGCTTAAGAAGGAATTCTTGATAAAAATGATTATAAATCGTTATCTACCTGTGAGTTTTGTCTATTCGAAAAAATGACCAAGTCATCTTTTACTGAAAAAGGTGAATGAGCCAATGATGTGCTGGGTCTGATACACACTGATGTATATGGATCCATGAGCACAAGTGCCAGAGGAGGATATAGCTATTTCATTACAATCACAGACGACCTATCTAGGTATGGGTACGTCTACTTAATAAAATACAAATTCGAATCGTTTGAAATGTTCAAACGGTTCCGTAATGAAGTAAAGAAACAAACTAAAAAAAGTACTAAAATTCTTCGATCTAATCGAAGAAGTGAATATCTTTCTAGTGAATTTTAGACATATTTAGGAGAGAATGAGATTCTCTCACAATGGACCCCTCCAGGGATACCACAGCATAATAACATCTCGGAAAGGAGAAATCAAACCTTGTTGGATATGATTCGATCTATAATGGGGTTTGCAACTCTATCGATCTTCTTTTGGGGATATACATTTGAAACAGCTTGTCTTGTACTCAATAATGTTCCGAGCAAGTTAGTTAGTAAGACACCATATGAGATATGATTAGGCATAGGCCGAACCTCTCTTACTTTAAGGTACAGAGGTGTCCGACTTATATTAAACTATTACAAACTGACAAGCTCGGTCCTAGGTTCGATAAGTATAATTTCATAGGGTATCCCAAGGAAATTTTACTTTTACCTGCTTGCTGAATAAAAAGTATTTGTCAGCAGTAAGGCATATTTTTTAAAAAAAAAAAATTCTTAGTGAATGAATAAGTGTCTCTAAAATCAAACTTGATGAAGTTCGACAAGTAGAAGAACTGACACCAATGATTGAATCGAAACTAGATTTGATAAGATCAAATTCGGAGCCCAATATACAAACATCCTTAAGGCGATCCAGTAAAGTATCGCATCAACTAGACAGATACTACAGTTTCTTAATCTAGGATGAGGATTCTGTTGAACTCGATGAGAACAATGAGAATTCGATCACCTACATAGATACGATGTAGAGGTCCGACTCTGATAAATGGCTTGAAGTCATAAAATTTAAAATGAAGTCCATGAAGATCAATGATGTATGGACATTAGTTGATCCACCTGAAGAGGTGAAACCCATAGGGTGTAAATGGGTCTTCAAAAGGAGAGGAGGGCAGATGGAAAGGTGAAGACCTATAAAATCCGTTTGGTTGCCAAAGGTTATTGTCAGCATTATGATATTAACTATGATGAGATGTTTTCTCCTGTGGCAATGTTTAAGTCTATTCAGATCATGCTTGTGATAGCAGCACATCTAGATAATGAAATCTGGCAAATAGATGTGAAGATAGCTTTCCTAAATGGAGAGCTGAACGAAAAGGTATATATGATACAATCTGAAGGGTTCACATCCACAGATGAGTCCAAGGTGTACAAGCTTTAGAGATCTATTTATGGATTGAAGCAAGCATCTCAGAGTTGGAACATATATTTTGATAAGATGATTAGAACGTATGACTTTGTTAGGAATGGAGAGGAATCCTGCATATATAAGTGAGCTAATGGTTCAATAATTATATTTCTTATGTTGTATGTAGATGATATTTTTTTAATCGAGAATGATATCCCTGCATTACAGGGAATAAAAGTATGGCTATCGTCATAATTCTCCAAGAAGGATATGGGAGAAGCAGCCTATATCCTAGAGATGAAGATCTATAGGGATAGATCTAAGAGATTACTTAGGCTCTCTCAATCTACGTATATAGATACCATGCTGAAACAGTTTAGTATAGAGAATTTCAAAAAAGACTATCTTCCGATAGGCCGTGAAATTTCTCTTTCGAAGAAGAATTGTCCGACAACTCCTCAAAAGAGAGAGCGTATGAGTAGAGTTTCATATACTTCGACAATGGGTTCTATTATGTATGCCGTGATATATACAAGATCAGACGTGGCATACTTATTAGGGGTAGTGAGTAGATACTAGTCTGATCTAGGAGAGAACCACTGGAAGGTCGTAAAGATCATTCTTAAATATTTAAGAAATACTAAAGTCCAGTAGCTTGTGTATGGTGAAACTGACTTGAAACTAGTGAGGTTCACTGACTCCAGCTTTCAGTCAGACCATGATGATAGTAAGAGTATGTCGGGTTATATTTTTACCCTAAATGGTAGAGGGATCTGCTGGAAAAATTTCAAGCAGCACACTATGGCTGACTCTGTTTGTGAAGTGAAGTATATCGTGGCATCTGATGCTGTAAAGGAAGCTGTATGGTTGCGAAAGTTCATCAATGAGCTCGGAGTGGCACCCTCTATTGATGGCTCTGTCTTGTTTACTGTGACAATATTAGAGTCATTGCTCAAGCCAAGGAGTCGAGGTCCCATCAGTGCATCAAGGATATTCTGCGTCGCTATCACCTTATCCAAGAGATCATGAATCGAGATGACGTCGACCTTCAGAAGATCGATGAGAAGGAGAACCTAGCTGACCCATTTATTAAAACTCTTGGAATCAAGGAGTTTGATGATCATAAGTCAAAGATGGGTATATGATATTGTATCGATTGGCTTTAGTCCAAATGGGAGTTGTTGGAAAATGTGTCCCAAAATCAATCATCAGCCTGTTGATGATTGTGCTCATTCTTGTAAATTATATATGAAGTTTTATTAATAAAAGTTATTTGACTTTTTTATTACAAATTATCCATCTTACTTTGAACTCCTGTATTATAATAAAATCCTTAGGACTATAATTAATCGACAAAAAAAGATTTATCGTTTAGTCCTTAAAATATTCGTGACCAAATGATATACTATTAATAGGACGATAGCAATATCAAGTATAGATCATTGTGTGCCTTATGAGTTGGTTGTCCTCTTAACCAAGGAGTGTAAAGATACTGTTATGGCATGCAGATGGAATGTAGGAGTACATTTGCATCGAATATGACCATATACTGAGCACTCTGCTGTCAAGAGTAGCTCATGAAGGATATGGGTATAAGTGTCCCTCAGACCTGAGACCACTACAATGACTTGTAAGCAACTCACTATACTTTAATATCAGACCATCTAAGTTTCTAACTCAGTGACGGAAGAATACTAGGTGCAGTCAAGTACTCATCAAGTCAGTGTGTGAGTCAAGATAGAATTGACCCCTTTGAATTAGTAGGAGATATGCATCAGTGTATTTCAATTCAGTAAAATCTTGGCTAAGGTAATCTATGCGATGGATTTGAAAGATTGAAATACAGTGTGGTCGACTAAATTAGGGTTGATAGTTAAACCTTAGGTCATCTTGAGTATTAGGGCCAAAGGGATAAATTATATGGTAACCATACGCCCGTTGGTTATGGAATGTTGCTTTACAATACTTCGACTAATCCGGATGTTGGATCACCATTATCAGATGGTTACATCGATTGGTATAGAAAATTTTGCTATGCTATTGACTTAGGTTCAAACCTATGGGATCACACACATTAGAAGATTTGGTCAAATCTGATGGCTGAAGAGTCCAATTAGATTGTGACTCTGGTGAGGAGTCCCACTGAGACTGAGACTCCGAAGGAGAGTCCCACTGAGACTAAGACTTTATTATTTATAAAGAATTAATTAGTAATTAGATTACTAATTGACTCAATTTAATTGAGTAAAGAGTTTTAGATCAAGTTTAATTAAATTAGATTTAGTTCAACTCTGATTGGGTGTGATATGATCAAGCTCGATTATAAGAGAAATTTGATCCTGATTTAATTAGGGTTTGGACTTAACAAATTCTTAATTGGGTTAGAAATTCATTAAGATAATTAGGTTTCTAATTGGATTAGGTCTATTTCTATCATTGGGTTTAATTCAAATTTGATTTGAATTAGAATCAGATTAGAAATGAAGAGTCCTGGTCGACTGGGACTCTATCTTTATCTCTTGCCTATGCCAATTTCTCCATGTCAAATTGAGTTTGGCTGAGCCATTTGGCGTCAAGGGTGTGGACCTAATAAGGGTTGGCAGCAATGGATGCTGAGTCATAATCATATCTCCTGCCTAATTCGAATGCGATCCGAATTAAAGATAAGATGAAAATAAAGAAAAGAATTTTTCATACAAGGAAGGTTGTTGGTGCCATATTATTTTTTTCTTTATTTTTATTGGAGAGTTCTTGGATGTGTGAGATGCCAAAATCTTTCTCCACACCAAAAAAACTTTTTCTAGAATTTTTTAGATGCCAAAAGTGTTTTAGCGTGGAGATTATGGTGCCCTCCCTTGAATGAAAACCCTAATTCCAAGTCTATAAAAGGGTGGCTCCTCCTCTTTGGCATCACATATCTTTTTTTCTTATTGGTGTTTTTATTTCTAGAGCCTCTCCTTCTCTTCCTCTCTTCTTCCTCCAGATATCTTATTACTTTAGAGTATCTAAGGTGCTTGAAAAAGAAGGAAAAAAATCAGCCATCGAAGTTGCTTGCAAGCTAGCACCCCTAAGTCCCTGATCTGTATCAGTCCTCGTCTGAATTTTTTGTAAAGGCTCGATGACTTCGTATGGCTACAAGTGACCTGAAGAATATCCTCTCCAAGTGTTGGACCAGAGGAGATCAAGATTCAATTAGTTTGGTAATTGTTTCTAACCTATCTTGATCATACTATTAGATCTAATAGTTAGATCTAGGATTTCAGCATTAATGAGATCGATGTATTTTTTATTTTCAGATCTAAAGTATATATTTTTCATATCATAGATCATGATATGGTAGTCTAGATTAAATCTTATGTATGTGATTAAGATTAAATTATTTAATCTTTCTTTTTTGCTGCATAAAAATTTTAAAATTGCATGCATAGCACTACCGCATATTTTCTTTAGATCCTCACTGGTTGCTTATAGCCACACACATGCCCGGCTTCTATAGAAAGTCCACTCAAAGGTCCGATCTGATCGGTCTCCTCAGGAGTGCTAGCTCGTGTGAAGACCTTCTTGTTGGCTGATCTGGATCTTTTTTTAAAATCTCTTGAATCTTTTCAGAGATTAAAGATGGACATCTGGAGGAGATGAGGATGAGAAATAGTATGGAAAGAAGACTCTCTTCTCTTTTCTTTTTCTCTCTTCCCAAACCCTTAGGAAGAAATCCTAGAAATTTAAGTTTTGCGCTAACCTAAGAGAAGAGGACTCTCCTTTTCTTTCACGCCATGAACCCATGCCCCAACTCCTTTCACGTGAAGATCCCTTCCTATTGTCACTCTTACATGCACAAAAGAATAAACCCTTTTTATTTTAGCGTGTAAGGAGTAAGGGTGTTAAGAGTCCTAGGGATGTTGGACTCTATCAAGTTGTCGCCCCTTCTTTCAATTCCACCTTCAAAACAATATGGGATGCACCAACCAACAACTTTTATGGTCAATCAGATCCTTATCTAATTTTCCATGGTGAAATCCTCCATATTGTTGCACAAAATAAGAGGAAAAGAAGGCATGGACAGCAAGGTCTTATTAATAAGGTCAAACCTTATCCTATATGGTAATTAATTCAAATCAGATTTGAATATACCATAAAATATCCGATATTATCCATTTTTGGACATGAGAAAGGGAGGGTGGAAGGCTCTTTTGCATGGAAAAATCTCATGCAAAAAACTTTTGGGCATGAGGAATAATGGCATCCAAAGTTTTGGTTGGCGCATGGGAGGAGTCCAATTCTTCATAGACTCTTAGTTTCCTTATTTGACTCCAAACCTAATCACATTTGGTTAAGCCCAAATAAATAAATAAAATCTAATCTAATTAGATTCATAAATTTTTAATCAAATCTCAATCAAATTAAAAATTGATTAAACCAAAGTTCTGATGAAATCAGGGATAATTGTCTCTTAGCAATTAGGTCATCTCATAACTTAATCGGGTCAAACCTAATTGAATCTAATTCAATTAGATTTGATTTAATCCTTTTTGCTCAATCAAATTAAGTTAATCAGTAATCTAATTATTAATTAATTTTTTATTAATTTACTAACACTCAGTGAATAAATTTATTGTAACTTTTGCATAAGATTAACCATCAATCGAATTGATGATTAAACCCTTGAACGATTCTCAATCATTGATTAGTCACATGATCAGTCAGAAATTTTTTTTGAGTGTAATCCTATAGGTTCGAACCTAAGCTGGTAGTACAGAAATAAATTTTGGAACCAATTGATGTAACCATCTAGCAATGAGACCCGACATCCGGATAGGTCGAATGATGGCAAAGCAACATTCAAGAGCCTACTGGTGTATGGTTACCGTATAATTCATCTCTTTGATCTGAATACTCAAGAAGACCCAAGATTTGATTGTCAACCCTGTAATAAGTCATCCGCATTATATTTTAATCTTTCAAATCCATCACATGGATTATCCGACCCATGTTTTACTAAATCAAAATATATTAATGCATTAACTTCTACTAATTTCGAGGGATCAATCCCATCTTGACTCACACACCAACTTAACAAGTACTTGACTGCATCCAGAAACCTTTCGTTACTGAATTAAAAATTCAGTTAGTCTGACATCAAAGTACAGTGAATTGCTAGCAAGTCACCATAGTGATCTCAAATTGGAGGGACACTTGTATCCATACCCTTGACGAGCTACTCTTGACAGTAGAGTGCTCTGCAGTTAGTCATGTTCAATGACGATGCACTCCTACATCTCACCTACATGCCATACTAGTATCTCCACACCATTTGGTTATAAGGACAACCAACGTATATGGCATATAACGATTTATACTTGATATCATTATCATCCTAGTAATAGTGTATCATTTGGTCATGAACCAGTTTAAGGACTACGCGATAAATCTTTCTTTATCGATCAAAGTACTCCTAAAGACTTCATCACAATATAGAAGTTTGTTAGAAAATATAATCTTATGATGAAAAAGGCCCGAATAACTTTTATTATTGATCAATTCATATACATTTATAATTAGCACAATCGTCAGATGATTGGCTTTAGAACATAATTTCCAACAACTTTCACTAGGACTAAAGTCAATCAGTATAGTATCATATAACCATCTTCGATATATCATCTCAAAACTCTTAGATACTGAGGCTTTAGTAAATTGGTTGGTTAGGTTCTTCTTTTCGTCAATCTTCTAAAGTTCGACGTCACCTCAATAGATTTTCGAATAAGATGGTGGCAATGCAAAATGCTTGGTAAGCTAATGGAATTTCGGCTCCTTGGCATGAGCTATGGCTCCGATGCTGTACAATACAATAGGACCATCATCAGAGGGTGCCACTCCTAACTTGTCAGTGAACCTATACAATCACATAGCTTTCTTGCAATTATCGAATGCTGCAATGCATTCTGTCTCACAAATTGAATTGGCTATATTATTCTACTTAAAACTTTTTCAGTAGATTGCTCTATTATTTAGGGTAAGGATGTATTCCGACATGTTCTTGCTATTATTATGTCCAATAAAAAATTAAAATCATACTCTACAAGTTTTAAGTTAGATTCTCCATAATCGAGTCATCAGTCCTTAGTATTTCTTAAATACTTAAGGATGACCTTTCAGTGATTCTCATCCGGATCTTGCGGGTATCCACTCACTACCCTAGTGAGTATACCATATCCTGTCTCATACATGGTGTACATGATAGAATAAATTCTACTCATAAACACTCTATATATGTGGACTGGAATAACCCAAGTAATTTCTTAGATCTATCTCTATAAATCTTCATCACTAGGATAAGGGATGCTTTTTCAAAATCCTTTATGGAGAACAATGATAACAGCAAAACCTTTATTCTCTGTAATGTAAGGAATGTCATTCCTGATTAAGAGAATTTTATTCACATACGAAATAAGAAATACATTCACAGAACTATTAACCCATTTGTATTTGCAGGGTTTATCTTCATTCTCAATGAAGCTATACATTTTGATCACTTATCAAAATATATATTCCAACTCTAAAATATTTTAGCATTGCCACAGAAGAAAATATCTCATTATGGTGAATACCATAACGTTGACAATATCCTTAGGCAACTAGACAGATATTGTAGGTCTCCACCTTCTCATCTGCGCCCTCTAATCCTATTGAAGATCTACTTACACTCTATGGGCTTTATCCTTTCAAGTGAATCAAAGAGTGTCCATACACCGTTGACTATTATGGACTCCATTTCAAACTTTATGGCTTTAAGCCACTAATCGGAGTCAGACCTCTGCTTGACATCCATATAGGTGATCAGATCCTTATTGTTCTCATCGAGTTCAATAGGATCCACTAAAAATCTATGTATCTATCTGACGGACGTGGTATTCTATTGGATCTCCTTAATGGTGTCACTACAACGGATTTTGAATTTGATCTAATCAAATGGGTTCACTAGATTGTGTCAGTTTTTCTATCTGTTGAACTTCATAAATTCTATATTTAAGGCATAGATTCCTTCCTCAAGGTACTCTTTTTTTAAAAAGAGATGCCGAATAACTTTTGTTCTTTAGCAAGCTAGAAGTTATATCCTCTAGATTCTTTGGGGTACCCTACAAAATAATACATATAAGATCAGGATCCAAGCTAATTGGTCTGCAAATACTTGACATAAAACAAACACTCCTAAATCCTAAGGTAAGAAAGTATCGGGTTACGCCTAGTCCATATCTCATATGGAGTCTTTACAACTGATTAATTCGGAATCCAGTGAAGAATATGACAAGTAGTCTCAAGAGCATAACCCTAAAAAAAGATTGGCAAACTTATAAACCCCATCATGGGTCAAACTATGTCTAACAAAGTCAATTCTAATAAGAGAGAATTCTATTCTCTTCTAGATAGATCAAAATCTCATCGAAAAGGCATTCTCCTCCTTGGTCTGACCGAAGATTTTCAATGCTCTTCCCAATTTATTTTTCTACCTTATTAAGAATTGTTTGAATATTTTAAATAATCTAAATTTAAGGCAAACATGTTCGTAGACCTAATACATCAGTATGTATCAGATTCAGAACATCATTGGCTCGTTCATCTTTTCCAACAAAAGGTGACTTGATCATCTTACTAAGGAGATAGGATTAACAGGTTGACAATGATTCACAATCATTGATTTTGAGAATTATCTCCTATTGATCCTACTCTTGTTTATATGACCGAGCCTAAATTATCAAAGGTAGGCTTTCATGATATTATCTACTCTAAAGAGTTTGTTTATTGTGTACAGTACACTAACAGGCTATGATTATTCGTAAATATTATTTCTCAATCGTCCACACATGATTTTGACATCATCGATAATGATATCACAAAAATCATTTGTTGCCCAGCTATGCAACCCAAGAGGGGGGGTGAATTGGGTTTCTAAAAATTTTAAGCTTAACTTATGACTTATGAGGAATGTTTTATAAAGCTAAATAGATAGAGTGAGTAGAATTAATTCAAGGCTAATAGCAAGAGCAAGAATGCAAGAAAATAATGAAGAGATAAAGAAGAGTAATTAGACACACACCAAACAAAAGGATTTATAGTGGTTCGGTGCCAACCTTGCACCTACATCCACTCCCCAAGCTCCTACTTGGAAATTTCAATCCACTAATCTTGTATTCAACTCGAATACAAACGTCGGAAACTCTGACTCTAGCTATCCCAAGCTAGACTATTTGTTTCTCGGGTACAAGCCAACCCAATACACTCCGATTCTAGGTTCAGATCAACCTTCTCTTATTTTGAAACCCCTCCAAAACAAAACCAATCACTCAACCTGAGTATAACAATTATAGTACAATTAAGCACAAAGAAAGATCCTTCAATGAGCGAATATAACTTTAAATACACTTTACTTAAGAGAAGAAGATCCTTTTTGGATTTCCTCAAGGTGGATGGAGACTTGATTGTGCACTTGAGTTGGTGAGCTTGGATTGAAGGCTTCTTGAAAGCTTTGAATGAGCTCTTGCTTAGGACTGAAAAGTTGGCTTGAAATCCCTTTTTCAAAATCTCTCTACTTGGATGCTCTTCTTGATTCCCACATTTTTGTTCCTTTTATAGCTTTTAAAAATAGAGAAAATCATTCTAGACTGAAAAAAGAACCGTTAGACTGCATTAAATGAGCATTAAAAGCATTTAAAATGGGTTAAAAACTAGCCGTTGTGGAAAAATCTCATCACAGGGATCGACTCATGCCTGGGGGTCGACTCATGGTCGACCTCTATGGAAAATCGTCACAGAAGTGAACAGGATCCATGGTTCTGTAAAACTGACAAAAAGACCTGTAAAGATCGACTCATGAGTCGACTCATGCCTTGAGGGTCGACTCATGGGTCGACTCACAGGTTTTACCAAGTCTGTGCCGACCAGAAAAATCAGCGTGCCAGTCATCTCATGTGCCATGAGTCGACTCATGGGTCGACTCATGATTTTCAATCATGCATATCTTTCAAAATATAATTTCAAAATCAATAAAATTTTCACCATTGGATCACAAATCTTTTGTTCTATCATTTGATACTATCAAATCAGAGTTTTGGTAAATTTACAATTTTGCTCCTGACGAGCAATAAGTCTTTTTCAAGTGAGAAACATTGGTACCCCTTCAACTGCTTTGTAATCATCAAAATCAATCTAAGGAGCAACAATCTTCCCCTTTTTGATGATGACAAAATATTTGAACAAAAGCATTTATATGAATCAATGATCATGAATTTCAAAGGAATGAAATGCATTATAGGTAGTTTTGAAGATAAATAGGAAATTTACTACCAATTTATAAGTGCATTTGCTTGAAAAGAAGATTGATTCTTTTGGCATGTGAAACATGTGCCCATTTTGCATAGATAATTTGCCATTTGCTTATTTGATTATGTGATTTTGGTATCAGAGTAGAAAATTTGTTTTTGTTGTCAGGGCAAAACAGAATTTACATTAGGATTTGAAAATTGCGTGTTTGAAAATATCTCATTTGCTCATTTGCTTGTTTTTCAAATTTCTTAGCATCTTGAAAATTCGCTCATTCTCATTTAATTATTTAGTTTTAGTATCAGAGCAAGTTGTATCTTGAAAATTTGCTCATTCTCATTTGATTATTTAGTTTTAGTATTAGAGCAAGTTTAACAATTAAGTGTATCAATGCATGTCTAAGAATTAATTGTAAAGTATATCAGAGCATGTCAAATTTTAAGATGCATCAGAGCATTTTTAATTTTAAAGCATATCAGAGCATGTCTAAGAATTAATTTTAAAGGTTGCTCAATTGCTTTTTGCTTAGCAATTCATTTATTTTGTTAGCAATCATATTTTTGATATTTTAATTTTTCTCAATTTTATTTTTAAGTCTTTCTTTTGATACTTTTGCTTAGCAATTCACTCATTGTATTTTTAAGTCATTTAATAATCTTGCTTTTGATATTTTTCTTTAATTTCTCTCCCTTTTTTACATCATCAAACATTGTTAACTCTCCCTCTTTTTTTGAATACATTTTCTGTTTAGTGTTTCTTCAAACTTCTTGTGCTAATCATTAATGTTTACTCCCCCTGAATACAGCAATCATAAAATAAAATATGTCATTATGTACCATAGATATGAATTAGCAACAAAGAGAAGATATATAGTCAAAAGATGATTGATACCATTATAAAGAGTAGATATATAATCAAAAGATGATTAAAGCCATAGTTGTTTTAATACATATTTCATAATTTAAAAGTCAACCAGTTAATATCATTACATGGCCCAAGAGATAGATCCTAGAAAGAACAACAGACATGACTAACAACAAGGATCTAGTAGAACACATGACTCTAAGGATCAGAATCAGATGTATTAGAGATGGGGTGGGGAGATGATGGATCACGACCAAGAGCACGTCCTCTACCCCGTCTGCCTCTGCCATGAGTGGAGGTGCTGGCACGAGTAGGTGGGCGAGAAGATCCTGAAGGCTGAGAACGTTCAGAGGTCAAAGACTGGACTGCAAGAGAGAGCCTGATGGAATCAAGAACGTTCAGAGCTCTCGAAACAGACTGAAGCAGTGCAGTGAACTGTGTAGAAGCATGCTCACTAGAGCCTCTGATTTCTCTCTTCAAGAACTCATAACCACCCTCCAATGCACCTCTGAGCCTGCCAGCCTCCGCTGTAAGGTCTGTGACCTCAATAGTGCTCTCCTGTGGCTGAGGATGGGCCAAAGCTAAGACTTGCCCCTGCAAGTCAAGAACTCTCCCAGTCAATCTCAAAATGCAATCCTCGAGCTGCTGAATCTGAACAGACTGATCTGAGATCAACTGAAATACAGTGGAGATATGGAGGATCAAGGTCTGATCAGATGTATCTAATGATGTGGATCCCGGTGCAAATGTAGAAGTGCTCCACTGACGAGAAAGCAAGGAAGCCACACGCTGAGAAATCTGCTCAATCTGATCATCAGCCAATCTGAACTCTGAGGGAGGTGCTCTACTGTCTGGCTGTTGAACTGGTGTGTGCCTCCTGGTGGACTCTAAAGGGCCAGCCTCTGGGTCTGAAGCAAACTGGACATCTGGAGATGCTGCCCTGAAGTCATGGAGAGGAGATGAGGGACCTTCTTCCTCAGCTCTGTCCTCAACTCTATCCTCAGCTCTCTCTTCTGAACCCTTGCTCCAACCACCATCAGTTTTAGTGAATCCCATGCGGTGTAGAGTGTGTTGGTTGATGGTGTCTGCGTGAGAAAGCTTAGCAGATGTCTCCCCCTCAAAACTAACTCCAAACCTCCTGAAAACCAGTGTGAGGGCCATACCAAAAGGCAGATGTGCTTTGGATCTATTCAGTGTTTCTCTCATGGCCTCAATCATTAAAGCAGGGAGGTTTAAAGGGGTTTGGGTGATCACATGAAACATTATACAAATGTCTCGGCCAGAAAGGAGGTCATGCCTACCACTCCTCGGGAAGAAAAATGTTGTCACTAATTGATGTAAAATCCTCATTTCAATTGACAAGATTTTGGCTTCTAATTTTTTTAGACTTCCCGAGTAGGTTCCTCCTAAAATTACATTAATCCCCTCTTCCTTCACTGGGAGTTCTATGTATGAATATCCCTCACAGGGCAAATGTAGAATCTCTCCCAAAATAATAGGATCTAAGCAGATATCAATTCCCTTAACAGTAGAGGTTACTATTCCATTGCCATAGTGCAGATTTAGATAAAATTCTCTAACCAAGTCTACATATGTAACTTCCTTGAGAGAACAGTAAGATCTCCAACCTTGGTTTTTGATCTTTGTCCCAAAGGAGAAACCTTCTTTTTCAAAGAATCTAAAATTCACATTCTTACCGATTTCTACCTTTCTGTCAGAGAGAGAGATTTTGCTAGGGCTAAGGGGAGACTGAGAGGGACCTGATGCATACGCTGGTGCAGACGCTGAAGCTGGAATAGGAGCAGAGAAGGTCTGAGAAGCTTGCCTTTTTCTGCGGACGCCTTCTTCCAGCGCACGGACTGATTTTCTTCTTTGAGGGAGTTTCATCTTTGGGGCCATTCTCACCACAAGAGCAGGCAGGGAGACTTGGAAGATCAAATGGGTGAGGAGAAGGAAGGTTACTAGAGGATGGAGAGAGATTTTGACGGAGAGAAATGACGATATTGAGAAGAACGGTGGAAGCTAGGGCACACTCCAACCGCTTCAATCAAGAGAGAAGGATGCGAGAAGCTCCTTTCTCAAGGGGTGCTTTGAGGTGGAGATGTGAAGAGAGAAATGATCTTTGGGCTAAATCTTTGGTTTTGGAGAGAACGAAGATGAGGACGATGAGTTTTGAAAGAAGAAAGACGAAGAAGACGAAGGGGTCGGCTCATGAACGGGCTTTAAGTTAAAAAAAAAAGAACCCGTGGGAAGTTGGCAAAGAATTTCAAGTATGCCATTGGGTCGACCCTAGGGGGTCGACTCATGAATCACAAAATTTCAGAAAAAATATGAATAAATTTTGAAAAAATTTAAAATTTTGGGAGAAGAAATTTTGCTCATTGACAAGTTGTGAGAATGAAAATCTTGAGCTTTTAGGTCCAAGAGAGATGATGAAAATTGAGCTCAAAGAAATTTTGACATTGATTTCTTGGAATTTAGAAAAATATTTAGGCAAAAGGATCAAGAATTCCTAGATTTCTCCTAATTTCACAGAATCTATCCTCACTAAGGGCCTTTGTAAAGATATCAGCTAATTGATTTTCAGTGCAAACATATTCAAGAATTATATTTTTATTTTGAACATGTTCTCTTATAAAATGATGTCTTATTTCAATATGTTTAGACCTTGAATGTTGAATTGGATTTTTAGTTAGATTTATGGCACTAGTGTTGTCACATCTTATGGGTGTTTCATTAAGTTTGATACCAAAGTCTTCGAGTTGTTGCTTAATCCACAAGATTTGAGCATAACAACTTTCGACTGCAATGTATTCGGCCTCAACCGTAGACAGTGCTACCGAATTTTGTTTCTTGCTAAACCAGGAGATTAGGTTAACTCCAAGAAATTGGCAAGTTCCACTAGTGCTCTTTCTATCTAATCTACATCCAGCAAAATCAGCATCTGAATATCCTAATAAATCAATTAGTGAGTCCTTAGAGTACCATAATCCTAGAGTTTGAGTACCATTTAAATATCTAAGGATTCTTTTAACAGCATTCAAGTGAGACTCTTTAGGATTAGATTAAAATCTAGCACATAAACAAATACTAAACATGATATCAGGCCTACTTGCAGTTAAATATAATAGAGAGCCAATCATACCTCTATAGTATTTTAAGTCTACACATTTACCTTCTTCATTCTTGTCAAGCTTACATGAGGGGCTCATGGGTGTGCCAATTGCTTTGGAGTTCTCCATTCCAAATCTTTTGAGTAATTCCTTGGTATACTTACTTTGGGTGATGGAGATTCCTTCCTTTGTTTGTTTGATTTGGAGTCCGAGGAAGAAAGTAAGTTCTCTCATCATGCTCATCTCGAACTCCCCCTGCATGAGCTTAGCAAAGTCTTGACAAAGAGATTTATTAGTAGACCCAAAAATAATGTCATCAACATAAATTTGGATAATTAACATATCATTTTGATTTCTTTTAATAAAGAGGGTTGTGTCTATATTACCTCTTGAAAAACCATTATTTAGTAAGAATTTGCTTAGCCTATCATACCAAGCCCTAGGTGCTTGTTTTAATCCATATAGAGCTTTATTTAATTTAAAAATATGATTAGAAAAAGCATGATTTTTAAATCCTGGGGGTTGTTCTACATAGACTTCTTCAGCAATATAACCATTCAAAAATGCACTTTTGACATCCATTTGAAATAATTTAAATTTCATAAAGCAAGCATATGCAAGTAGAAGTCTAATGGCCTCTAATCTAGCAACAGATGCAAAGGTCTCATCAAAATCAATTCCTTCTTCTTGATTATAACCTTTAGCAACCAATCTTGCTTTATTTCTTATTACATTTCCATGTTCATCTAATTTGTTCCTAAAGACCCATTTTGTGCCAATTATTGAATAATTTTTAGGTCTTGATACTAAAGTCCAAACATTATTTCTTTCAAATTGATTAAGTTCCTCTTGCATTGCATTAATCCAGTTATAATCATTTTCAGCTTCTTCAATAGTTTTTGGTTCAAGATGAGATACAAAAGTACAATGATTAAATACATCTCTAAGTAAAGAACGAGTTTTTACTCCATACATAGGATCATCAATAATTAGCTCCTTAGGGTGATTGTGAACATACCTCCATTCTTTGGGTAGGTCATTTGTACCTTGAGGTTGTTCTTGATGTTCTTCACCTCCCTCATCCTGTTTGTCTTCATGTTCCTTATCCTCTTGAATTATTGAATCTTTCAGAGTAATTTCCTTCATTACTTCTATAAGAGGATCTGCATCATCAACACCTTCATTCTTCCTTGAAGGAAGATCGTTAGATTCATCAAAGACAACATGTATGGGCTCCTCTACTACTAAAGTTCTTTTATTAAAAACTCTAAAAGCTTTACTAGTGGAGGAGTAACCAAGAAAGATTGCTTCATCTAATTTTGCATCAAATTTTCCAAGTCTTTCTTTACCATTATTTAACACAAAATATCGGCAACCAAAAATATGAAAATAAGCAATATTAGGTTTTTTTTCTTTCCAAAGCTCATAGGAGGTTTTCTTTAAAATTTGTCTAATCAAAGCACGATTTAAAATGTAACATGCTGTGTTGATAGCTTCAGCCCAAAAATATCTTGGAAGGTTGCTTTCACAAAGCATGGTACAGGCCATTTCTTCTAAGGTTCTGTTTTTCCTTTCTACTACCCCATTTTATTGGGGTGTCCTAGGAGCAGAGAAGTTATGGGCAATTCCCTTTTCATCACAAAAGTTTTCAAAGTCTTGATTTTCAAATTTAGTTTCATGATCGCTTCGAATATTTTGAATTGAAAATCCTTTCTCATTAGTGACTTTTCGGTAAAATTTAGTGAAAACATGAAAAGTTTCATCTTTGTGTGCTAAAAAAAAAACCCAAGTAAAACGAGAGTAATCATCTATAATTACAAAACCATATCATTTTCCTCCTAGACTAGTGGTTCTAATAGGTCCAAATAAGTCCATATGCAAAAGCTCTAAAGGTCTAGAGGTTGAAACAATATTTTTGGATTTAAATGAAACTCTTGTTTGTTTACCTAGTTGACATGCATCACAAATTCTATCTTTTTCAAAATTCAGTTTTGGCAAACCAAGAACTAATTCTTTCTTAATTAATTTTGAAAGAGAATGCATGCTAATGTGTGCAACTCTGCGATGCCAAAGCCAACTAGTTTCATTAACTTTAGCATTCAAGGATACTAGGCATTGCATGTTTATTTTGGCTAAATTATTTAAATCTACCATATAAACATTACCATGTCTATGTCCAATAAATTTAATGTCATCATTAATAGGATTAGTTACAATGCAAACAGACGATTCAAAAACAACTTTATATCCTTTATCACAAAATTGACTAATGCTTAGTAAATTATACTTTAAACCATCAACTAACAAAACATTCTCAATATATTTGGAGGGAGTGATACCAATGTAACCTATACCGATGATTTTTCCTTTGCCATTATCTTCAAAGGTGACCATCCCTCCATCCTTAGCATCAAGAGTGATGAATTCAGATTCATCACCAGTCATGTGTCTCGAGCATCCACTGTTAAGATACCATTTTCTGTTTCCTCCTTGGGATGCTAGACACACCTGCAAGCAAAAGTCAAGTTTTTGTTTTAGGTACCCAAGCTTTCTTGGA
Source organism: Elaeis guineensis (assembly GCF_000442705.2). Classification (NCBI taxonomy): domain Eukaryota; kingdom Viridiplantae; phylum Streptophyta; class Magnoliopsida; order Arecales; family Arecaceae; genus Elaeis; species Elaeis guineensis. The sequence continues at coordinate 55,901,594 of NC_025994.2, forward strand.
TCCTTTTTGGTTAGTCATAATGGTTTCTTTTGGAACCCATATTTTCTTTACAGTTGAGTTTACAGACTTGTTAGAGAAGCAAGTGTATGACTTATGTCCTACTCTACCACATTTGAAGCAAGTAATATTAGAAGATTTGTACTTAAAGAGTTTATATAAATATTTTTCAGATATTTTTGTTTCTTCAAGAGGTTATAGCCAAGTCTAGCCTTATCATACATGGCTTTTTGATTATCAAGAATCATATTGAGTTTATTTGAACTCAAGGTAAACTTTTCTACTATCGGTTTTAGCTTGGCAATTTCATTCTTTAGGCTTTGATTTTCTTGAAGCAGGGTGGATTTCTCAATTGAAATGTTTTTAATTTGTTTCAACAAAGATTGGTTTTTCAATTTTAGCTCTTTGTTCTTCATTCCTAGTTTCTTTAATTCATCAACTAAATCATAGAAAGCTTCATGTAATTCTTCAAATGTAAAGTCACTAGGAGTTTCAGAAATTACCTCATTTTCGTGTGCCATAAGGCACAGGTTGGCTTGTTCGGTTGAGTTTTTCTCATCGGAACTTGAGTCATCACTCGCACTCCAAGTGGCCATCATGGCCTTCTTCTTGTACTTCTTGAGACCTTTCTTCAGTTGTGGGCATTCGGATTTGAAGTGTCCCGGCTTCTTGCATTTGTAGCAGATAAGGGGTTGGTCTTTCTCTTTTTCTTTGCTCTGTTCCCCTTTTGTGAATGGCCTCTTCCTCATCCCCTGTTTCCTTTTTCTCAAAAATTTCTTGAATCTTCGGGTAATGAGTGCCATCTCTTCATCCTGTTCTTCATCTTCAGTGTCATCAGTCTCTTCATCTGGTGGAGCTGTGGATTTGAGAGCAATGGTTCTTTTCTTTTTGACTTCTTCCTCTTGATATTGCTTCATGCTCAGCTCATGAGTCATCAATGATCCAAGAAGCTCTTCCAAGGGTAGAATGTTCAAGTCCTTAGCTTCTTGGATGGCAGTCACTTTAGCTTCCCAAGTTCTAGGTAGGGACCTGAGAATCTTTCTTACAAGCTCACTGTTAGTATAAGACTTACCAAGACTCTTTAAACCATTAATAATATCAGTAAAGCGAGTAAACATTCCGGTTATGGACTCATCATGCTTCATTTTAAACAATTCATATTTATGCACAAGCATGTTGATTTTAGACTCCTTTACTTGATTGGTTCTCTCATGGGTTACTTCTAACCTATCCCATATTTTTTTAGCAGATGAGCAAGTAGAAATACGATTAAATTCGTTTGCATCAAGAGCACAATAAAGAACATTCATTTCTTTAACATTTAATTGTGCCATCTTCTTATCAACCTCATCCCATTCTTTCTCGGGTTTGGTTGATTCCTCATCATCTATAATTTTAGTGGGTGTGTGAGGATCGTTCACTATGATACTCCACATATCATAGTCGAGTGCTTGAATAAATATTTTCATCCGAGCTTTCCAATAGGTGTAATTAGATCCATTGAAAAGTGGAGGTCGGTTGGTGGATTGCCCCTCGGCTAGAGAAGTGCCAACATGAGTTGCCATAGATCTTTTGCTCTTTGATTGTTTAGATCAAAGAAGGGCTAGAGCACCGGGCTCTGATACCACTTGTTGCCCAGCTATGCACCCAAGAGGGGGGGGTGAATTGGGTTTCTAAAAATTTTAAACTTAACTTATGACTTATGAGGAATGTTTTATAAAGCTAAATAGATAGAGTGAGTAGAATTAATTCAAGGCTAATAGCAAGAGCAAGAATGCAAGAAAATAATGAAGAGATAAAGAAGAGCAATTAGACACACACCAAATAAAAAGATTTATAGTGGTTCGGTGCCAACCTTGCACCTACATCCACTCCCTAAGCTCCTACTTGGGAATTTTAATCCACTAATCTTGTATTCAACTCGAATACAAACGTCAGAAACTCTGACTCTAGCTATCCCAAGCTAGACCATTTATTTTTCAGGTACAAGCCAACCTAATACACTCCGATTCTAGGTTCGGATCAACCTTCTCTTATTTTGGAACTCCTCCAAAACAAAACCAATCACTCAACCTGAGTATAACAATTATAGTACAATTAAGCACAAAGAAAGCTCCTTCAATGAGCGAATATAACTTTAAATACACTTTACTTAAGAGAAGAAGACCCTTTTTGGATTTCCTCAAGGTGGATGGAGACTTGATTGTGCACTTGAAGAGTTGGTGAGCTTGGATTGAAGGCTTGTTGAAAGCTTTGAATGAGCTCTTGCTTAGGGCTGAAAAGTTGGCTTGAAATCTCTTTTTCAAAATCTCTCTACTTGGATGCTCTTCTTGATTCCCACCTTTTTGTTCCTTTTATAGCTTTTAGAAATAGAGGAAATCATTCTAGACTGAAAAAAGAGCCGTTAGACTGCATTAAATGAGCATTAAAAGCATTTAAAATGGGTTAAAAACTAGCCGTTGCGGAAAAATCCCATCACAGGGGTCGACTCATGAGTCGACTCATGCCTGGGGGTCGACTCATGGGTCGACCTCTGTGGAAAATCGTCACAGAAGTGAACGGGATCCATGGTTCTGTAAAACTGGCAAAAAGACCCGCAGAGGTCGACTCATGAGTCGACTCATGCCTTGGGGGTCGACTCATGGGTCGACTCACAGGTTTTACCAAGTCTGTACCGGCCAGAAAAATCAGCGTGCCAGTCATCTCATGTGCCATGAGTCGACTCATGGGTCGACTCATGATTTTCAATCATGCATATCTTTCAAAATACAATTCCAAAATCAATAAAATTTTCACCATTGGATCACAAATCTTTTGTTCTATCATTTGATACTATCAAATCAGGATTTTGATAAAATTATAATTTTGCCCCTGACAAGCAATAAGTCTTTTTCCAGTGAGAAACATTGGTACCCCTTCAACTGCTTTGTAATCATCAAAATCAATCTAAGGAGCAACATCATTCTCTATTGATAATGTAAATCTATCCTTGGCTGGAAGGCCTACGAAGATTACATTTGTCAAAATGGACAATAGTGACAATCACCGAAAATGACATTCTTAGAATCGAAAACTTGCTTGAGAATTCCTAAAATCAGAACTGAAACATGACTTTCAGCTCCAACATTCAGGAATCTTTTGCTGTTTTCAATCTTTTTATTATCCTGAAGTCATTGCAATAATTTGTATGGACTTTTAATATTCAATACTTAGGTAGTAGTATCATAGATAGAAAAATCATAAGGTGTTATCATATAAGTACCTTATCCAATAATCTTTTACTAATTTCTCTTTCTTAGCCTGTTTGGATCAAGGGACTCTACCAGACTAAGTTAACCTTAGACTGTTTTGTCAGTTCGGGCTTCTCAGCTCAAGCATGACTCTTCTGCACCTTCTTCTTTTTTTTCTTTCTTAAAGGATTGTTGCCTCACTGAAAACACAACTTCAGATGTGCAAAAGAACTCCTTCAATATTTGAAAGATTTTTTTTCACTGAGCATCATCGAATTTATAACTAAATTCATATTCATTGCTGTTCTCAAAAATACTATACGATGATACGATCATTTGGCCACTTCTGATAAGTGCCTTTGATCGTATCATGTGTGTTGGATGCAGAAACATTAAGTGCTAGATCCATAATCATATATAGGATTCATTCATGCTCTAGAACTATTTGCAACTTTCGATACCATCTATCGAATTGGGGTCCTATAAATAAGTCACTATCAAATAGTGAATGGAGCAACAGATATCTAGTCATAACTAAAAAAAAAATACAACACCTCTATATTTATGAATTGATTAAGCCTAAAGATCTAAAATTTAATCTAAAAATTCTTCCACTATTTTAATCGAATTGGTAGTCTCTACCTCCAATCTAAGAAATTATCCTAATTCTTTAGCGAGTACTAGAATCTACACAGTTGCATAGGAGTCCAACTTTGGCTGGCTCATCTATATACATCTATGGTTAGGTTCTTAACCAATTATTTCAGTAAATAATTTTTAGTAATTGATTTAATTAACTTTGGTCTTCTCTGCAAGTTCTGGTTAGGTCCAACCATTAATATGATCATACTTAGAAATCTAGTTATCAAATGATTAGGCCTGACTTTGGCCAGCTAATCTGACCACTTATTAGAGAGACTCGACTGAGTCATCATATTATGAATGATAATTCTAATAACAGATGAGCACCAGGCCTTTGGGCCTCCAATAATCATTATACTAATGGACCTATTATCACCCAATTTTATGAGAGGCTATGATTTAGTTATCACCATAACTATCTCATTTTGAGGACCTAATAATTTAGAAGATTTAATTTATGAATTAAAAGAAGAGAATAGATCAACCAGTAAACTACAATCCTCCCATTGACTTTATCAAGTCATTGAATTGGATTATGATCATGCTGGTTGAAATGGTACCTAAATCAGTCATACTGATCAATCTTAATGGCATGGGTCAACTTGAATCACTTAGCAGTCTAATCAAGACATAATCTATCAAATTAGTCAGATAAGTGAGATCGATGGGAGGGTATGCTAAGCTTGCCTTAGATACCATCAAAATGATCAGGTAAACTGCTCCCAATTAAAAACCACCGATCGAAATGCTAAACTTACCTTAGACACCAATTGATTAATTAGTTTCGATTTGATCAGTCTAATGATTCAGATTCAACCACTGAGCCATAATCAAGGTCTATTTGGTCTAATCAAAGATATAGACCTGACCATCTACAACTATTGTATTGGTTATAGAGAAATCTTGATTTAATCTAATTTAATATTTGGTTAGATTTAATCTATTTCTCTACATGATCCATTAACTCTTTGATTCTAGCATTAGGTCCAACTCAATTAAGAAGATCTGATTTGAGCTAACCCATACCCTCATATTTTATGCAATGTCATTAGATATTAAATTATAATTCTAAATCTAATCAATTCTATACTTAATTCTTAATTAAGTTTCAGCATCAATATGAGTTTAGGTTTAAATTTGAAATAATTTTAAATTTTTATTTTGTAAATAATTTACAACAAATTTCATGTAAAGATTTTTTATTCTGAAACTGGATCAACTCGATCAACATCGAGCTGGCTACACAAAGGGACTGGATCAACTCTGTTTAAAACTAGATCAGCTCAGAAATTATGCGAGCATATTTCAAAGAGTTTCAGATCTAAAAAATTTTGCATAATCTTAAAATAAAATCAATCATAAACATTCTTTTAGATTATATTTAAACTTTTTATGATTTTAAATTTTATTTTCTCATGATTAAAATAATTTTAATTATATAGATTAAATATTTTATTTTTCATACAATTTTGCATCACATACAACAAACCTAAGGTTCCACGATCTAAGATTTTGTAGAAAAGTAAGTTCTTCATTTCACATTCTTCTTTATGAGATTTAATCATATGACACCCCTATACACCATAAGAGTACCTCATTGAATGGGAAGAGAGGGTCTTTAAACCCTTCTTGTTCCTATGACTGGACGGTCTGGAGATCAATCCAATTCCAGTACTTGCTAATCGGATCATTTAATCTAATCACATATCATATATGCTTGAATTTAGATCTAATCTAAATTACATCAGATCTAATCATAACCTTAGATCACATCTAAATCAGATCATAAATATCACATGTAACATATAAAATTAGATTTTATCAAAGATCAGTACAAACTAGGACAACCTGTTCATTGTAAGGGGTAAAACCTACAGCAAGACAACCTTATTTCAGTTTGTGCGATCTATCATTAATCAAATTCAGATCTAAGATATTACATATCAGATCTAAATAAAATTAAATTTTAGATTTAATATACATAATAATATGTCATAATGAATCTAGGCTCTGATACCACTGTTGAAAAATACAAGTAATTTTATGCATGTATTTCAAAAATTTTTGAAATAAAATATAGCAGAAGGTAACTAGATTAATCATATTAATTTAACATATATATGATTAGATTAATAAATCAACCTATACTAGGATCTATGACATGATATGATGTATATAAAATCTAAAACATTGAGAAGATAAAATCTGCATGCATGGATGTAAGCAGTAGATCAAATTTACATCTATCTGAGTTCAAAACTCGATATATGAGTGTAGATCGACAATCATCGCTGCTAAAAAATATAGTAAAGATGATCTTTGTTGGTTGCTCGTAGTCGCACACATATCCGACCTCTATGAAAAGTTCACTCGAAGTTCTAATTTGATCGATCTCTTCGGGAGTGCTAGCTCGCACGAAGACCTTTTTATTGACTGATCTGGATCTTTTTCTTTAAATCTCTCAAATTTTTTTAAAGATTGAAGATGGACATCTGGAGGAGATGAAGATAAAAAAAAAATATGGAGAGGAGACTCTCTTCTCTCTTTTTTTTCTCTCTTCCCAAACCCTTAGGAAGAACCCTAGAAATCTAGATTTTGCGCTAACCCAAGAGAAGAGGACTCTCCTCTTCTTTCATGCCATGAACCCATGCCCTAACTCCATTCACATGAAGATCCCTTCCTCTTCTCACTCTTACATGCATAAATGAATAAACCCTTTTTATTTTAGCATATAAGGAGCAAGGGTGTTAAGTGTCCTAGGGATGTTGGACTCTATCAAGTTGTCGCCCCTTCTTTCAATTCCACCACCAAAATAATATACGATAAATCAAATCCCTATCTGATTTCCCATGGTGAAATCCTCCATATTGTCAGACAAAATAAGAGGAAAAGAAGGCATGGACGGCAAGTTCTTATAGATAAGGTCAAACCTCATCCTATATGGTAATTAATTCAAATTAGATTTGAATATACCGTAAAATATCATATATTATCCATTTTTGGACATGAGAAAGGGAGGGCGGAAGGCTCTTTTTCATGAAGAAATCTCATGCAAAAAATTTTTGGGCGTGAGGAATAATGGCATCCAAAGTTTTGGTTGGCGCATAGGAGGAGTCCAATTCTTCATGGTCTCTTAGTTTCCTCATTTCACGCTAAACCAAATCACATCTGGTTAAGTCCAAATAAATAAATGAAATCCAATCTAATTAGATTCATAAATTTTTAATCAAATCTAAATCAAATTAAGAATTGATTGAACCAAAGTTCTGATTAAATCAAGAACAATTCTCCCTTAGCGATTAGGTCATCTCATAACTTAATTGGATCAAACCTAATTGAATCTAATTCAATTGGATTTGATTTAATCCTCTTTACTCAATCAAATTAAGCTAATTAATAATTTAATTGCTAATTAATTCTTCATTAATTCACTAACAGTCAGTGAATAAATTCATTGTAACTTTTGCATAAGGTTAACCATCAATCGAATTGATAATTAAATTCTTGAACAATTCTCAATCGTTGATCAGCAACATGATCAGTCGGAAATTTTTTTTGAATGTGACCTCGTAAGTTCGAATCCAAACTGATAGTATAGGAATAAATTTTTAAACCAATCGATGTAACCATCTAGCAATAGGATCCGACATTCGGATAGGTCGAATGATGGCGAAGTAACATTCAAGAATCTGAAGCAAAATTCAGTACAGGGGTAAAATGATAATTTTAAAATATTTTTAAAATTATGATTTTATAGTAGAAAATATTAATTAATCTAATTAATTAACATATGTTTACCCTACACTAGGATCTAAATATGATATACAGCATGCATGCATTTAAATTTGAAATTTGAATTTGAACAGTAAACACTTTACTGTAATGTGTTCAAAACACAATACCTTTGTGCGGGTAGTAGATCACCATAATCTGATCATTGTCGGAAGAGTCTGATCATTGTGACATAGCCACATAGTACGTCTGGCCTCTGTGGATCGTCCACACGAGGTTTCCGATCTGATCGGCTCCTCACGGGTGCTAGCTCGTTGTAGAGCCCTTTCGACGGCCGATGCTGATCGAACTCCTTTGATCGATGTTTGCTAATTCTTTGGATACTCCAGATCATCAACAGATATGTTTGAGAGAATGTTGAAGATCTTCCTAAAATTTGGTGAGCTCACGACACTCGTAGCTCACCTTCTCATTTATCGAACCCCAGGCTGAAACCCTAGGGTACACTAAGAAAAACTCTGCGCCCTTTTTTCTTTCTTTTCTTTCTTTTTCTCTCGAAAGGTTTTGGACCTTCACCTTATGCAGAAAGGTTTCTCACACCCCAAACTTTCTCTCCAAAAAATTCTATGCACACCCCACCTTTCTCCTCTTTTTAAAACAACGTCGAATGTGTCTTATCCGCGTGAGAGGATAAAGATAAGTGGTTGTACATTTGAATTCAAATCGAGTTTGAATTCAAATGCAAACCAACTCATCCCTATCCACTTATGACGTGAGAAGAGAAGGGTGTGGACTCTTTGTGCGTGGAAAGGTTTCATGAGAAACCTTTTCTCATCTAAGTTATGTGGCGCACAAGATGGATAAGCCTGAAGGCACAAGAGATAAGTTATCCATTCAAATTCAAACAGGCTTTGAATTTGAATGGTTAACTAATCAGCTTTATCCATCCATATGGTGCACAAAAGTGGGCATGGGGAGGGCTTTGTGTGAGAAAAAAATCACAAGAAATTCCTTCCCGTGAATTCAAATGGGTGCAGTGGATGTGAGGTGGCGCAGGGAGTTTGGGTCAAGGTGGTTTCATTATTTAAACCAACCTAATTGAACCAAATAAGTTAGGCCCAATTAGACTAATTTAAACCCAACTTAATTAGGTTTAATTAATCTCAATAAAATCTTAATTAAATTAGGAATTGATTAAGCCCAACCCCTGATCAAATCAGGGACCAAACCATCTCGATGATTAGGTCAACACTTAACCTAATCGGGTCAAATCCAACTGAATCCAATTCAATTGGACTTGATCCAAAAATAATTACTCGATCAAATTGAGTTAATTAGTGATCAAATTACAAATTAAACCTCTCATAAATATTGAGTCCAAATCTGATAGGCAATCAGGTATCAAAGTCTATCAATATGAAACCTTGATCGTAGAGTCCCAAACCAGTGGGACTCTTGACCCCGGTACCCAAAATGTGTGAAACTTATGATCAGAGAATCCTGATTCTCGATCACAGAGTCTCAAACATGTAGGACTCATAGTCTATGAATATTAAGACTCTTCATCAGCCATCAGATCAGATAGGAACCTCTAATGTGTGTAACCCCGCAGGTTTGAACCTAAGCCGGTAGCACAGGAACCAATTCCAGTACTAATCGAAGTGACCATCTAGCAATGGTACCCAACATCCGAATAGATCGAATAGTGGCAATCGCAACACTCAGAACCTACATGAATATGGTTACTGTATAATTCATCCCTTTTGACCCCTGTGTTTAGGATGACTCAGGGTTAAACTATCAACCCTGATTAGATCATCCGAGTCGTGCTCAACTCAATCAGTTCTGTGACTCCTCACTAGGACTATCCTGGCCAAGATTTTGCTAAATTTAAACACGACTATACACAGCTTCTGAACTGGAGTGGTCAATCCCATCTTGACACATGCACCGACAAGTCAAGTACTTGACTACACCCAGCAGCCTTCCGTCACTGAATTAGAAATTTAGGTAGTCCAGTGCCTAAGTGCAGTGAGTTGCTTGCAAGTCACCGTGGCGGTCTCAGGTCAGAGGGACATTTATACCCATATCCTATCGGAGCAAATCTTGACAGCAGAGATAGCTCCGGAGTCGGTCACGTTCAGTGTAGATGTACCCTTACATCTCACCTGTATGCCATACCAGTGTCTCCACACTCCTTGGTTAAGAGGACAACCAACCTATATGGCACATAATGACCTATGCTCGATAAACATTGTTATCCTTGATAACAACGTATCATTTGGTTGTGAACAGGTTTAAGGACTAAACGATAAATCCTCCTTTGTCGAGTCTAAATAGTCCTAAGGACTTCACCACAACACAAGAGTTCATTAGAAGATGACAATTTATGATGAAAAATATTAAAATAATTTTTATTTATTTATGATTCATGTACTAATACAATAAAGAGTACAACCGTCAACAAGCTGACGATTGACTTTGGGACACTATTTTCAATAATCTCCCACTTGGCCTAAAGTCAATCGGTGTAGTATCTAATACCCATCTTCGACTTGAAATCGTCGAACTCTTTCACCGCAATGGCTTTAGTGAATGGGTCAGCCAGGTTCTCCTTCCCGTCGATCTTTTGAAGGTCGACGTCTCCTCGATCCATGATTTTCCAGATGAGATGGTAGCAGCACAGAATATGCTTCGTCCACTGGTGTGCCTTTGGTTCCTTCGCCTGAGCAATGGCTCCAGAGCTGTCACAGTAGAGCAGAACTGGACCAACAAGGGAGGGTGCTACTCCGAGCTCGATGATGAATTTTTTCAACCACACCACTTCTTTGGCAGCATCTGATATAGTGACATACTCCACCTCGCAAACTGAATCAGCCACTGTGTACTGTTTGAAACTTTTCCAGCAGACAACCCCACCATTAAGGGTAAAAATAAATCCCGATACACTTTTGCTATCATCGTGATCAGACTGAAAATTAGAGTCTGTAAACCCTATAAGTCTCAAGTCCGATTCACCATAAACAAGCCACTGGTTCTTAGTATTTCTCAAATACTTCAGGATGATTTTAACAACCTTCCAGTGATTCTCTCCTGGATCAGATTGGTATCTACTCACTACCCCTAGTGAGTATGCCACATCTGGTTGTGTATATGTCATGGCGTACATGATAGATCCCACTGTCGAAGCATATGGAATTCTATCCATATGCTCTCTCTCTTGAGGTGTTGTCGGACAATCCCTCTTCGAGAGAGAAATTTAATGGCCTATCGGTAGATAGCCTTTCTTGGAATTCTCCATGCTGAACCTTTTCAGCATAGTATCAATGTACGTGGACTGGGATAAGCCAAGCAACCTTTTAGATCTATCCCTATAGATTCTCATCCCTAGGATGTAGGAAGCTTCTCCCAGATCCTTCATGGAGAATTGTGACGACAGTCAAATCTTTATTCCCTGTAATGCAGGGATATCATTTCCGATTAAGAGAATGTCATCCACATACAATACAAGAAATACTACTATTGGACCATTAGCCCACTTATAAATGCAGGGCTCTTCTCCGTTCTTAACGAAGCCATACATCTTGATCGTCCTATCAAAACGTATGTTCCAACTCTGGGATGCCTGCTTAAGGGTACTCTACCAGATCACCTTAAGGGTCCAGGAACAATGGGCTCCGGATCTGATCTAATCAAATCCAGTTTAGGTTCAGCTACTTGTGTCAGTTTTTCCACCTGCTGAACTTCCTCAAGTTCAATTTTAGAGGCAACAGTCCCTTCACCAAGGAACTCCTTTTCTAAAAAGATTGTCTTAAGGCTGACAAACACCTTTTGCTCATCAGCTAGGTAGAAATAATACCCTTTGGTCTCTTTAGGGTATCCTATAAAATTACACTTGTCAGACCTAGGTCCAAGCTTGTCCGTAATTAAACATTTAACATAAGCTGGACACCTCCAAATCCTAAGGTACGAGAGTACTGGCCTACATCCTATCCATATCTCATATGGCGTTTTGGTTACAGACTTACTTGGAACCCTATTTAGAAGGTAACAAGCCGATTCGAGTGCATATCCCTAGAGGGAGATCGGCAAACCAGCAAATCCCATCATGGATCGGACCATGTCTAACAAGGTCCGATTCTTCCTTTCAGACACACCATTATGCTGTGGTGTTCCAGGAGGAGTCCACTGAGAGAGAATCCCATTCTCTTCTAAATATGTCAAAAACTCAGTGAAAAGGTATTCACCTCCTCGATCAGATCGAAGAGTTTTAATATACTTTTCAGTTTATTTTTCTACCTCATTTCGGAATAGTTTGAACATTTCAAACGACTCCGACTTATGCTTCATTAAATAGACATACCCATACATCGATAGGTCGTCTGTGAAGGTTATGAAGTTGAAATATCCACCTCTTGCACTTGAGCTCATGGATCCACATGCATCAGAATGTACCAGACCCAAGAGTTCACTGGCTCACTCATCTTTTTCAGTAAAAGGTGACTTGGTCATCTTTCCAAGAAGACAGGATTCACAGGTTGGAAGTGATTCACAATCACTAACTTCAAGAATTTCTTTTTGAGCCAACCTGTTTATCCTGTTCTTATTGATATGACCTAGCCTACAGTGCCAAAGGTAGACTTCTGACACATTATCTATTCTAGAGCATTTACCGGAGGTTTGAACCACATTAACAGGCTGTGATAGTAAGTAAATTTCATTATCTAGTTGTCCAACAAATATTGTAACACCATTCAAAATGATATTGCAAACATTTCTTTTTATTAAAAATTGATAACCGTACATGGCCAAAAGGCCTACAGAAATAATATTTAATAAAAAGCTTGGACAATAGTGACATTCACTCAAAATTACATTACGAGAATTGATTACAAGGTTCATGATTCCTAAAGCTAGAACTAAAACTTTGCTTCCATCTCCAACATTCAGGAACCTCTCACCATCATCAAATCTCCTACTGACCTACAGACCCTGCATCGAATTGCAAATATGATAAGGGCTTCCGGTATCCAATACCCAGGCAGTAGTATCACAAATGGAAAAGTTGCAAGGTGTTATCATATAATTACCTTGCTTCTTCTTCGGCCTGTTTGGATCCAGGGAGGCAATGTATAGAAAACAGTTCCTCTTCCAGTGCCTCTGCTTCTTACAAAAGAAGCACTCTGCCTGGCTCTGGTCGGGCTTGCACTTCTTGGTCTGACCCTGTGCAGACGTCCCAGCATGCGGCTGCACCTTCTTGTTCTTCTTCTTCTTATTCTTCTTCCCTTTCTTAAAGGGTCGACGACCAGAAGAAGATCCTCCCACAACATTCACCGACTCCTTATGGAGCTGGTGGTCCTTCTCAAAGTTCTGCAGCAACCCCAACAAGCCGTGGTAGTTCACTGCAGGCTTTGTCATTCGAAAATGAGTAAGGAAGGGGAGGAAGGACTTGGGCAATGAATTAAGGATCGCATCCTTATCGAGCTACTCATGCAGGGGAAAGCCTAGTTTACTTAGGCGCTCAATCATTTCGATCATGTACAGTACATAATCGGTGATTGAGGCCCCATCCCTCATCCGAGCATTAAAAATGGCACAACAAATTTTGTGCCTTTCAACGTCGTCAGGCATGCCAAAGGAGTCGCTCAACATTTGAAGCATCTCCTGTGGCTGGGCATTCTCAAACCTACGGCTAAACTCATCATTCATTGCCACCAGCATTATGCATCGAACGGTGGTCCGATCATTGAGCCATTTTTGGTAAGTATCTCAGACCGTCCCTCTAGCATTCGGGGCTGGCTCCTCGGGTGTCAGATCCATTACAACATAAAGGATCCGCTCATGCTCAAGGATGATTTTTAATTTTCGATACCAACTATCAAAATTAGGTCCCATGAGCTTGTCATTATCTAATAATGATCGGAGTGACAGGGTAGTGGCCATAACTGCATAAAGAAAAATCAGACCTCTATTAGTACATAAATTATTAATACTAAAGACTTGGACTTTAGTCCAAAGTTTTTCTCAATATTTTTACGAACCGGTAGCCTCAACCTCCAATTCGAGAAATTACTTTAATTCCTTAGTGGGTACTAGAATCCACACAGACTACACACGAGCCCAACTTTGGTTGGTCAACCCATGTGCATCTATGGGTAGGTTCATAATCAGTTATTTCTCTAAACAACTTCTAGTAATTAATTTTTCCCCAAAACCTAATCAGTAGGCTTTGGCCTCCACTGAAAAAAATCTGGTTAGGTCCAACCATTAACATGACTTGATTTGGTGAATCGGACCAATAAATGATTAGGCCTGACTTATTGGAGCATGATCCTGACTCCTCCCATGGACCTTTGGTGCAGCAGAACCAGCAATGAATAGATCTGGAGACTTCTGGACACGATCCAAGGCCCTTGACGAAATCAGCCTGGTTGCTGTCTTCTTCGTCAGCCTTTCGTTCCAGATGAAGAACACCTTTGAAACCACCTCTAAAAAATCCAAGATCTAGTACCCAACTAGAACAGACCTGGACCAAGGTCCTCTAATTTGTAGATCTCAAATCGAGATATTCTAGATGGGAAAGAAGATAGATGGAGACAGACCTCGCAGATCTGTCCTGCTGCAGCCTTTTTGTAGATCTGTTGATGGAGATCTCACCCGCACCTCAAACAACCTCAGATCAACTCCAGATCTGAGAGAAACTTGTACCAAGCTCTTCTCAAGAGATTTCAGATCCTGGACCTGGTGTTTGGGTGCCTACAAAAGAGGATAGAGAAGAAATGGCTGGCGGCTGCAATGGGGGAAGGGGCTAGCGCCTCCCTTCCTTTCTTTCCTTTTATGGACTGGCGGCAAGAAACCCTAGGGTTTCTTGCTCCTGATGCATGGAAGATTGCTGGAGAGAGAGGGAGAAGAGAGAGAGAGACTTGGAAGAAAGAGTCATCTATTTTCTTGGCTTGATCCAACCTATACAAGTACATGTATATATAAACACAGGGTCAAGTGACCCAAACCCAAAACTCCCTTGACCAACTCTATGGGAGATTAGGTTAACCCAAGCCCATGTACACCCATGACTCAACCTAATCTCACCTATCTTGGGCGCAGACCTGACCCATAAAGAATTGGTCCCTTGAGGCCCACATAACTTAGACCTCAAGAACCCGAAAGGCCCACAGCCTTTCAACCTAGGGCCCAACTAGCCCTAGAGCCTCCATGAAGCCCTCATGAATGATGGACCTTGGCCTTAGCCTTGGTCCCCTGGGCCTTGGACACACCACCTGGATCACAACAATCTCCGCCTTGGGACACCTGGGCCTTGGGCACACCACCTGGATCACAACAATCTCCACCTTGGTGTCCCAAGGCCTCAACCAGCTCCACTCTGTCCATCAGCCGCATCAGCTCAACACATCTTTGAAAGCTATCCCATGGAAGTACCTTCGTAAGTGCATCAGCTGGGTTCTCCTTGGTGTGTACCTTTACCAGCTCTACCTCACCATCCTCCACAAGCTCCCTGATCCGATGATACCAAATGTCGATGTGCTTTGTCCTTGCATGATAGACTGAGTTCTGTGCTAATAGAAGTGCACTCTGACTGTCACAGTGCACTCTAATGGCCTCCTAAGTAAGGCCCATCTCTGTCAACAAACCCTTCAGCCAAATTGCCTCCTCAGCTACTTCTGTAGCCCGATGTATTCCACCTCTGTAGTGGATAGGGCCGTGATAGGCTGCAGACTCGATCTTCAAGAAATAAGACCTTCATACAGGCTAAAGATGAAGCCTGTCATAGACCTCCGGGTATCCACATCTCCATCGAAGTCTGCATCTACATAACTGCCAATCAGCCCCTGAGCCTCCCTGGACATGTCAGAGTATCCCACTGCACCTCCTCGTTGTCCGTAGCAAATGCCAACTCCAACTGATCCCTCCAGGTATATGAATATTCACTTCAGAGCTCTCCAGTGCTCCCTGCCAGGCTGCGCCATGAACCTGCTAACCTGACTCACTGCATGAGCGATGTCTGGCCTACAATAGACCATCGCATACATCAAGCTCCCAACTCCTGAAGCATAAGGAACCTTCTCCATCTCCTGAGCCTCCACCTCAGTCTGTGGCGCCATGGTCTTCGAGAGTCTGAAGTGACCGACAAGTGGCAGCTCCGTCGGCTTTGCTCCCTTCATCCCGAACCTCTCTAAGACTTTCTGTATGTAGCCCCCTTGAGATAGATGCAGCACCCTCCGGGCTCGATCTCTGAAAATCTCCATGCCTAGGATCTTCCATGCAGGGCCCAAATCCTTCATCTCAAACTCCTGAGATAAGGATGCCTTCATATCCTACACAACCTTCCTACTCTTGCATGCTATAAGCATGTCATCCACATACAAGAGTAGGAACAACCTAGAACCATTCTCAAGAGACTGAACATAAACACAGGGATCAAACTCGCACCTGGAAAGTCCAATGCTATGCACATAGGAGTCGAATCGCTTGTACCATTACCTCGATGACTGCTTCAGCCCGTACAGTGACTTCTGCAACAGACAAACCTTTCCCTCTGATCCTGGATCCCTGAAACTGGGTGGCTGCTCCATGTAAATCTTCTCCTCCAAATGCCCATAGAGGAACGCCGTCTTGACATCCATTTGCTCCAGCTCTAAATCCTGAGCTGCTACAATGCTCAGCAACACTTTGATGGAAGTATGTCTGACGACGGGAGAGAAGACCTCGCTGAAGTCGATGCCTTCCTTCTGACCTTGATGGTACCTTGCTGAAAATTTTCAGCACTTGGGATCTTCAACTTCTCGTGCTTGGAACCGCTTCCTCACCACCGTGGCTCTGATACCAACTGTCCCGGCTCCAACACGACTTTGGCCGGCCAACCTGACCACCATCAGAAAGACTCAAACCAAATTATCATACTATGAATGATAATTTCATTAGTTAATAAGCACCAGGCCTTTGGGCCTCCAATGATTATTAAACTAATGGACTCATTATCACTCACTTAATGGGAGGCTATGACTTAGTTATCACTATAACTTAATCATTTTAGGGACCTAATAATTTTGAGGATTTTATTAAAGGATAGAAGAGAAGAAATTAACCAGCTAATTTCAATCCTCCCAATGACTTCACCAACTCAGATTAAAAGGATTTAATTAAAGTTGGCATTAGGAGCACCTAAATCAGTCACACTCATTTATCTAATGACATGGGTGAGCCCTAATCACCAAGTGATCTAATCAAAATCTAACTCACCAGGTTGGTCAGGTAAGTGAGATCAGTGGTGGGGATAAGCCATTAACTCATCAGAGATCGAATCAATGCGAGTAGCTCCCACTTAAGAACCACTGGTCAAACTGTCGAACTTACCTTAGACACCAACCGGTTCACTAGTTTTAATTTGATCAACTTAGTAAATAGGGTTCCACCGTGTAGCCATGAATTAAGTCCATCTTGGTCTAGTTAAAGACATGGACCCATTCAACTACAACTATTGGAGTTGAGTCTAGAGTGTCCTTGACCTAATCTAATTCAACTTTTGATTAGATTTGACCAATTACTCTAATTTAGTCCATTTCTTTAAGCTAACCTTAGGTCTAACCCAATTATAGACCTAATCCATCTAACCTATTGACCCACAAGTTTATGTAATTGTCTTAGGTCTTAATTCACAATTCTAGACCAACTTGATAACACTTAATTCTTTTAATTAAGTATTTTGGCTGATGGGTCAGGGTTTGGTTTTTTGAAAATAATTTTTAAATTTGAAAGATTTTATTTTCTGCTCACCAAATATGTTGACTCATTTCACAAATAGATCAGCACATTTCATAAATAACAATCCTATTGCTAATTACATAACAGAAAATAACTCAATCAAAATAAATCATGAATATTCTTTTAGATCTAATCTAACACATTCATGATAAATTTTATAATTGAACCTTTATAAATAAGTCCTTTCGTTGCTTCATCTGTAAGAGATATAATTGCAGTGGCACCCCTACCGCCATAGGAGACCCCATCGAATGGGAGGAGAGGGCCTTTAAACCCTACTTTTTTCCTATGATCGGACGGCCATAATAACCAACCCAATTCGATTACTTACTACTTGGATCATGTACATCTAAATATACGAATTTCAAAATTTAAATTTCAAATTTTAAATTTTTGAATTTTAAATTTCAAACAAATTTCAAATTTCAAATTTTAAATTTTTAAATTTTAAATTTTAAATTTTAAATTTGAAATTTTAATCAAATTTTAAATTTTAAATTTCAATTTTTTGAATTTTGAATTTCAATTTTCAAAATTCAAAATTCAAATTTTAAATTTTAAATTTTAAATTTTAAATTTAAACTTATAGATTACAACTTAATCTATGCATGCAAATTCATATATCATATCTTAGAACCTGCTCTGATACCATTTGAAGCGAAATTCAGTGCAGGGGTAAAATGATAATTTTAAAACCTTTTCAAAATTATGATTTTACAGTGAAAAATATTAATTAATCTAATTAATTAACATATATTTACTCTACACTAGGATCTAAATATGATATACAAAATGCATACATTTAAATTTAAAATTTGAATTTGAACAGTAAATACTTTACTGTAATGTGTTCAGAACACAATACCTTTGTGTGGGTAGTAGATCGTCGTAATCTGATCACCGTCGAGAGAGTCTAATCATCATGATGTAGCCACACAGTACGTCTGATCTCTGTGGATCATCCACATGAGGCTCCCGGTCTGATCGGCTCCTCATGGGTGCTAGCTCGTTGTAGAGCCCTTTCGACGGTCGATGCTGATCGAACTCCTTCGATCGATGTCTGCTGATTCTTTAGATACTTTGGATCATCAACAGATGTGCTTGAGAGGATATTGAAGATCTTCCTAAAATTTGGTGAGCTCACGACACTCGTAGCTCACCTTCTCATTTCCCAAACCCCAGGCTGAAACCTTAGGGTACACTAAGAAAAACTCTGCATCCTTTTTTCTTTCTTTTCTTTCTTTTTCTCTCAGAAAATTTTAGACCTTCACCTCATGTAGAAAGGTTCCTCACACCTCAAACTTTCTCTCCAAAAAATTCTACGCACGCCCCACCTTTCTCCTCTTTTTAAAACAACGTCGAACGTGTCTTATCCGCGTGAGAGGATAAAGATAAGTGGTTGCACATTTGAATTCAAATCGAGTTTGAATTCAAATGCAAACCAACTCATCCCTATTCACTTATGGTGTGAGAAGAGAAGGGAGTGGACTCTTTGTGCGTGGAAAGGTTTCATGAGAAACCTTTTCTCGTGTAAGTTATGTGGCGCACAAGATGGATAAGCTTGAAGGCACAAGAGATAAGTTATCCATTCAAATTCAAACATGCTTTGAATTTGAATGGTTAACTAATCAGCTTTATCCATCCATATGATGCACAAAAGTGGGCGTGGAGAGGGCTTTGCGTGAGAAAAAATTCATGAAAAATTTCTTCTCGTGAATTCAAATGGGCACAGTGGATGTGAGGTGGCGCAGGGAGTTTGGGTCAAGGTGGTTTCATTATTTAAACCAACCTAATTGAACCAAATAAGTTTGGCCCAATTAGACTAATTTAAATCTAACTTAATTAGGCTTAATTAGGTTCAATAAAATCTTAAACAAATTAGGAATTGATTAAGCCCAACCCCTGATCAAATCAGGGACCAAACCATCTCGATGATTAGGTCAATATTTAACCTAATCGGGTCAAATCCAACTGAATCCAATTCAATTGGACTTGATCCAAAAATAATTACTCAATCAAATTGAGTTAATTAATGATCAAATTACTTATTAAACCTCTCATAAATATTGAGTCTAAATCCAATAGGCAATCAGGTATCAAAATCCATCAATATGAAACCTTGATCGTAGAGTCCCAAACCAGTGGGACTCTTAATCCCGGTACCCAAAATATGTGGGACTTGTGATCAGAGAATCCTGATTCTCGATCACAGATCAGATAGAAACCTCTAATGTGTGTGACCCCACAGGTTCGAACCTAAGCCGGTAGCACAGGAACCAATTCCTGTACTAATCAAAGTGACCATCTAGCAATGGTACCCGACATCCGAATAGGTCGAATAATCTCAATCGTAACACTCAGAACCTACATGAATATGATTACTGTATAATTCAACCCTTTTGACCTCTATGTTTAGGATGACTCAGGATTAAACTGTCAACCCTGATTAGATCATTCGAGTCATGCTCAACTCAATCAGTCTTGTGACTCCTTACTAGGACTACCCTGGCCAAGGTTTTGTTAAATTGAAACATGACTGTACACAGCTTCTGAACTGGAGTGGTCAATCCCATCTTGACACACGCACCGACAAGTCAAGTACTTGACTACACCCAGCAGCCTTCCATCACTGAATTAGAAATTCAGGTAGTCCAGTGCCTAAGTGCAGTGAGTTGCTTGCAAGTCACCGTGGCGATCTCAGGTCGGAGAGACATTTATACCCATATCCCATTGGAGCAAATTTTGACAGCAGAGATAGCTCCGGAGTCGGTCACGTTCAGTGCAGATGTACCCTTACATCTCACCTGTATGCCATACCAGTGTCTCCACACTCCTTGGTTAAGAGGACAACCAACCTATATGGTACACAACGACCTATGCTCGATAAATATTGTTGTTCTTGGTAACAACGTATCATTTGGTCACGAACAGGTTTAAGGACTAAACGACAAATCCTCCTTTGTCGAGTCTAGATAGTCCTAAGGACTTCACCACAACACTGGAGTTCATTAGAAGATGATAATTTATGATGAAAAATATTAAAATAATTTTTATTTATTTATGATTCATGTACTAATACAATAAAGAGCACAACCGTCAACAGGCTGACGATTAGATTTTGGGACACTATTCCCAACAATCTTCCACTTGGTCTAAAGCCAATCGGTGTAGTATCTAATACCCATCTCCGACTTGAAGTCATCAAACTCCTTCACCGCAATGGCTTTAGTGAATGGGTCAGTCAGGTTCTCTTTTCCGTCGATCTTCTGAAGGTCGACGTCTCCTCGATCCATGATTTCCCGGATGAGATGGTAGCGATGCAGAATATGCTTCATCCGCTAGTGTGCCTTTGGTTCCTTCGCCTGAGTAATGGCTCCAGAGCTGTCATAGTAGAACAGAACTGGACCAACAAGGGAGGGTGCTACTCCGAGCTCGGTGATGAATTTTTTCAGCCACATCACTTCTTTGGCAGCATCGATGCAGCGACATACTCCACCTCGCAAACTGAATCAGCCATGTATGCTGCTTGAAACTTTTCCAGCAGACAGCCCCACCATTAAGGGTAAAAATAAATTCCGACACACTCTTACTGTCATCATGATCAGACTGAAAACTAGAGTCTGTAAACCCTATAAGTCTGAAGTCTGATTTACCATAAACAAGCCACTGGTCTTTAGTATTTCTCAAATACTTCAAGATGGTTTCAACAACCTTCCAGTGATTCTCCCTTGGATCGATTGGTATCTACTCACTACCCCTAGTGAGTATGCCACATCTGGTCGTGTACATGTCATGGCATACATGATAGATTCCACTATCGAAGCATATAGAATTCTATCCATACGCTCTCTCTCTTGAGGTGTTATCGGACAATCCCTCTTCGAGAGAGAAATTCCATGGCCTATCGGTAGATAGCCTTTCTTGAAATTCTCCATGCTAAATCTTTTCAGCATAGTATCAATGTACGTGGACTGGGATAAGCCAAGCAACCTTTTAGATCTATCCCTATAGATCCTCATCCCTAGGATGTAGGAAGCTTCTCCGAGATCCTTCATGGAGAATTGTGACGACAGCCAAATCTTTATTTTCTGTAATGCAGGGATATCATTCCCGATTAAGAGAATATCATCCACATACAATACAAGAAATACTACTGCTGGACCATTAGCCCACTTATAAATGCAGGACTCTTCTCCATTCTTAATGAAGTCATACGTCTTGATCGTCCTATCAAAATGTATGTTCCAACTCCGGGATGCCTGTTTAAGTCCATAAATGGACCTCTGTAGCCTGCACACCTTAGACTCATCTATGGATGTGAATCCTTCAGGTTGTATCATATACACCTCTTCGTCCAGATCTTCATTTAGGAAAGCTGTCTTCACATCCATCTGTTAGATTTCATAGTCCAGATGGGTAGCTATCGCAAGCATAATCCGAATGGATTTGAGTATTGCCACAGGAGAAAACATTCCGTCATAGTCTATACCATAACGTTGACGATATCCCTTGGCAACCAGATGGGCTTTATAGGTTTCCACCTTTCTGTCTGCGCCCCTCTTCCTCTTGAAGACCCACTTACACCCTATGGGTTTTACTCCTTCAGGTGGGTCAACCAATGTCCACACATCTTTGACATTCATGGACTCCATTTCGGAATTCATGGCCTCTAGCCATTTTTCAAAGTCAGGTCTTTGCATTGCATCCATGTAGATGATCGGATCCTCATCGTTTTCATCAAGTTCGATAGGATCTCCATCCCAGACCAAGAAACCATAGTATCTATCCGGTTGACGTGGTACTCTACCAGATCGCCTTAAGGGTGCAGGAACAATGGGCTCTGGATCTGATCTAATCAAATCCGGTTCAAGTTCAGCTACTTGTGTCGATTTTTTCATCTGTCGAACTTCCTCAAGTTCGATCTTAGAGGCAACAGTCCCTTCACCAAGGAACTTCTTTTCTAAAAAGATTGCCTTAAGGCTGACAAACACCTTTTGCTTATCAGCTAGGTAGAAATAATATCCTTTGGTCTCTTTAGGGTACCCTATAAAATTACACTTGTCAAACCTAGGTCCAAGCTTGTCCATAATTAGACGTTTAACATAAGCCGGACACCCCCAAACCCTAAGGTGCGAGAGTACTGGCCTACGTCCTATCCATATCTCATATGGTATTTTGGTTATAGACTTACTTGGAACCCTATTTAGAAGGTAACAAGCCGATTCGAACGCATATCTCCGAAGGAAGAATGGCAGACCAGCAAACCCCATCATGGATCGGACCATATCTAACAAGATTCGATTCCTCCTTTCAGACACACCATTATGCTGTGGTGTTCCAGGAGGAGTCCACTGAGAGAGAATCCCATTCTCTCCTAAATATATCAAAAATTTACTAGAAAGGTATTCACCTCCTCGATCAGATCGAAGAGTTTTAATATACTTTTCAGTTTATTTTTCTACCTCATTTCGAAATAGTTTGAACATTTCAAACGACTCCGACTTATGCTTTATTAAATAGACATACCCATACCTCGATAGGTCGTCTGTGAAGGTTATGAAGTAGAAATATCCACCTCTTGTACTTGAGCTCATGGATCCACATACATCAGAATGTACCAAACCTAAGAGTTCACTGGCTCGCTCACCTTTTCCAGTAAAAGGTGACTTGGTCATCTTCCCAAGAAGACAGGACTCATAGGTTGGAAGTGATTCACAATCACTAACTTCAAGAATTCCTTCTTGAGCCAACCTGTTTATCCTATTCTTATTGATATGACCTAGCCTATAGTGCCAAAGGTAGACTTCTGACACATTATCTATTCTAGGATGTTTACCGGAGGTTTGAACCACATTAACAGGCTGTGACAGTAAGTAAATTCCATTATCTAGTTGTCCAACAAACATTGTAACACCATTCAAAATGATATTGCAAATATTTTCTTTTATTAAAAATTGATAACCGTACATGGCCAAAAGGCCTACAGAAATAATATTTAATAAAAAGCTTGGACAATAGTGACATTCACTCAAAATTACATTATGATAATTGATTACAAGGTTCATGATTCCTAAAGCTAGAACTGAAACTTTGCTTCCATCTCCAACGTTCAGGAATCTCTCATCATCATCAAATCTCCTGCTGACCTACAGACCCTGCATCGAATTACAAATATGATAAGGGCTTCCGGTATCCAATACCCAGGCAGTAGTATCACAAATAAAAAAGTTGCAAGGTGTTATCATATAATTACCTTGCTTCTTCTTCGACCTGTTTGAGTCCAGGGAGGCAATGTATAGAGGACAGTTCCTCTTCCAGTGCCCCTACTTTTTACAAAAGAAGCACTCCACCTGGCTCTGGTCGGGCTTGCACTTCTTAGTCTGATCCTGTGCAGACGTCCCAACATGCGGCTGCACCTTCTTGTTCTTCTTCTTCTTGTTCTTCTTCCCTTTCTTAAAGGGTCGACGACCAGAAGAAGATCCTCCCACAACATTCACCGACTTCTTATGGAACTGGTGGTCCTTCTCAAAGTTCTACAGCAACCCCAACAAGCTGTGGTAGTTCACTGCAGGCTTTGTCATTCGAAAATGAGTAAGGAAGGGGAGGAAGGACTTGGGCAATGAATTAAGGATCGCATCCTTACCGAGCTGCTCGTGCAGGGAAAAGCCCAGTTTACTTAGGTGCTCAATCATTTCGATCATTTACAATACATGATCGGTGACTGAGGCCCCATCCCTCATCTGAGAATTGAAAATGGCACAACTAGTTTTGTGCCTTTCAACGTCGTTAGGCGTGCCAAAGGAGTCGTTCAATATTTGAAGCATCTCCTGTGGCTGGGCGTTCTCAAACCTACGACTAAACTCATCATTCATTGCCACCAGCATTATGCATCAAACGATGGTCTGATCATTGAGCCATTTCTGGTAAGTATCTCAGACCGTCCCTCTAGCGTTCGGGGCTGGCTCCTCGGGTGTCGGATCTGTTACAACATAAAGGATCTGCTCATGCTCAAGGATGATTTTTAATTTTCGATACCAACTATCGAAATTAGGTCCCATGAGCTTGTCATTATCTAATAATGATCGGAGTGACAGGATAGTGGCCATAGCTGCATAAAGGAAAATCAAATCTCTATTAGTACATAAATTATTAATACTAAAGACTTAGACTTTAGTCTAAAGTTTTTTCCAATATTTTTATAAACAGATAGCCTCAACTTCCAATTCGAGGAATTACTTTAATTCCTTAGTGGGTACTAAAATTCACACAGACTACACACGAGCCCAACTTTGGTTGGTCAACCCATGTGCATCTATGGGTAGGTTCATAACCAGTTGTTTCTCTAAACAACTTCTAGTAATTAATTTTGTCCCAGAACCTAATCAGTAGGCTTTGGCCTCCACTGAAAAGATCTGGTTAGGTCCAACCAGTAACATGACTTGATTTGGTGAATCGGACCAATAAATGATCAGGTCCGACTTTGGCCGGCCAATCTGACCACCATCTGAAAGACTCAAACCAAATTATCATACTATGAATGATAATTTCATAGTCAATAAGCACCAGGCCTTTGGGCCTCCAATGATTATTAAACTAATGGACTCATTATCACTCACTTAATAGGAGGCTATGACTTAGTTATCACTATAACTTAATCATTTTAGAGACCTAATAATTTTGAGGATTTTATTAAAAGATAGAAGAAAAAAAATTAACCAGTCAATTTCAATCCTCCCACTGACTTCACCAAGTCAGATTAAAAAGATTTAATTAAAGCTAGCATTAGGAGCACCTAAATCAGTCACACTGATTTACCTAATGACATGGGTGAGCCCTAATCACCAAGCAATCTAATCAAAACCTAACTCACCAAGTTGGCTAGATAAGTGAGATCAGTGGTGGGGATAAGTCATTAACTCATCAGAGATCGAATCAATGCGAGTAGCTCCTATGGGAAAATTCAGTTCAGGAGTAAAATGATAATTTTAAAACTTTTTTAAAATTATTATTTTACACTAAAAATTATTAATTAATCTAATTAATTAATAAAAATTTATCCTGCACTAGGATCTAAATATGATATATAGCATGCATAAATTTAAATTTGAAATTCGAATTTGAACAGTAAACACTTTACTGTAATATGTTCAGAACACAATACCTTTGTGCGGATAGTAGATCGTCGCAATCTGATCACCGTCAGGATAGTCTGATCATCGCGATGTAGTCACACAGTATGTCTGGCCTCTATAGATCGTCCACACGAAGCTTCCGATCTGATCGACTCCTCATGAGTGCTAGCTCGTTATAGAGCCCTTTCAACGACCGATGCTGATCGAACTCCTTCAATCGATGTCTGCCGATTCTTTGGATACTCTGGATCATCAGCAGACATGCTTGAGAGAATGTTGAAGATCTCTCTAAAATTTGGTGGGATCACGACACTCGTAGCTCACCTTCTCACTTCTCGAACTCCAAGCTGAAACCCTGAAGAACTCACTGAAATCCTGCACATACTTTTTTTTTCTTTTCTTTCTTTCTCTCTCGGAAGGATATAGACCTTCACCTTGCACACAAGGATTCCTCACGCCTAGATTTTCTCTCCAAAAAATTTTTCTTGCACACGCCCCACTCTTCTCCTCCTTTTAAAACAACAACCAAGATCTTATCCATGTGAGAGGATAAAGATGAGTAATTGCACATTTGAATTCAAATCAATTTTGAATTCAAATGGAAACTAATTTATCCCTATCCACTAAGGGCATGAGAAGAGGAGGGCGTGGCTTAATTTATGCATGAGTTATTTCATGAGAAACAATTTTTCATGTAATAAATGGGGCGCTAAAAGAGGATAAGGTCAAGGCGCTAAGATTGGTTGCTCATTCAAATTCAAACTTTGTTTTGAATTTGAATGGCCAACCAATCATCCTTATCCACTCATATGGTGCATTAAAGTAGGGTGTGAGGAGGGCTTTGCATGAGGAAAAATTTATGAGAACTTCCTTCTCATGAATTCAAATGGGCGCAGTAGAAGTGAGGTGGCGCAGGGAGAATGGGTCAAGGTGGTTTCATTATTTAAACCAACCTAATTGAACCAAATAAGTTAGGCTCAATTAGACTAATTTAAACCCAACTAAATTAAGCTTAATTAGGCTCAATAAAATCTTAATCAAATCAGGAATTGATTAAGCCCAACCCCTGATCAAATCAGGGACCAAACCATCTCGACGATTAGGTCAACTCTTAACCTAATCAGGTCAAACCCAACTGAATCCAATTCAATTGGTCTTGATCCAAAATTAATTACTCAATCAAATTGAGTTAATTAGTGATCAAATCACTAATTAAATCTCTCATAAATATTGAGTCTAAATTCGATGGGTAATCGGGCATCAGAATTCATCGATATGTAACCCTGATCGAAGAGTCCCAAACCAGTGGGACTCTTGACCCCGGTACCCAAAATGTGTGGGACTCATGATCAGAGAATCTTGATTCTCGATCACAGAGCTCCAGATATGTAGGACTCATAGTCCACGAGCATTAGGACTCTTCATCAGCCATCAGATCAGATAGAAACCTCTAATGTGTGTAACCCCGCAGGTTCGAACCTAAGCCGGTAGCACAGAAACCAATTCCTGTACTAATCGAAGTGACCATCTAGCAATGGTACTCGATGATCGGATAGGTTGAATAGTTGCAATCGCAACACTCAGAACCTACGTGAATATGGTTACTATATAATTCATCCTTTTGACCTCTGTGTTTAGGACGACTCAGGGTTAAACTGTCAACCCTGATTAGATCATCCGAATCGTGCTCAACTCAAACAGTCCTGTGACTCCTCACAAAGACTACCCTGATCAAGGTTTTGCTAAACTGAAACATGACTATACACAGCTCATAAACTAGAGTGGTCAATTCCATCTTGACACACGCACCGACAAGTCAAGTACTTGACTACACCCAGCAGTCTTCCGTCACTGAATTAGAAATTCAGATAGTCTAGTGCCTAAGTACAGTGAGTTGCTTGTAAGTCATCGTGACGGTCTCAGATCGGAGAGACATTTATACCCATATTTCATCGGAGTAAATCTTGACAGCAGAAATAGCTCTGGAGTCGGTCACGTTCAGTGCAAATATCCCTTACATCTCACCTGTATGCCATACCAGTGTCTCCACACTCATTGGTTAAGAGGACAACCAACCTATATGGCACACAACGACCTATGCTTGATAAACGTTGTCGTCCTTGATAACAACGTATCATTTGGTCGCGAACAGATTTAAGGACTAAATGACAAATCCTCCTTTGTCGAGTCTAAATAGTCCTTAGGACTTCACTACAACATAGGAGTTCATTAGAAGATGAAACATTTTATGATGAAAAATATCAAAATAATTTTTATTAATTCATAATTCATGTACATATACAAAAATGAGCACAACTGTCAACAGATTGATGATTGACTTTGGGATACTATTTCCAACAATCTCTCACTTGGCCTAAAGCCAATCGGTGCAGTATCTAATACCCATCTTCGACTTGTAGTCGTCGAACTCCTTCACCGCAATGGCTTTAGTGAATGAGTCGGCCAGGTTCTCCTTTCCGTCGATCTTCTAAAGGTCGACGTCATCTCGATCCATAATTTCCCAGATAAGATGGCAACGGTGCAGAATATGCTTCATCCATAGGTGTGCCTTGGGTTCCTTCGCCTGAGCAATGGCTCCAGAGCTGTCACAGTAGAGCAGAACTGGACCAATAAGGGAGGGTGCTACTCCGAGCTCGATGATGAATTTTCTCAGCCACACCGCTTCTTTGGTAACATCTGATACAGCGACATACTCCACCTCGCAAACTGAATCAGCCACTGTGTGTTGCTTGGAACTCTTCCAACAGATAGCCCCACCATTAATGGTAAAAATAAATTCCGACACACTTTTACTATCATCGTGATCAGACTGCAAACTAGAGTCTGTAAACCCTATAAGTCTCAAGTCTGATTCACCATAAACAAGCCACTGGTCCTTAGTATTTCTTAAATACTTTAGGATGATTTTAACATCCTTCCAGTGATTCTTCCCTAGATCAGATTGGTATCTACTCACTACCCTTAGTGAGTATGCCATATCTGGTCGTGTACATGTCATGGCGTACATGATAGATTTCACTGCTGAAGCATATGGAATCCTACTCATACACTCTCTCTCTTGAGGTGTTGTCGGACAATCCCTCTTCGAGAGAGAAAGTCCATGGCCTATCGATAGGTAGCGTTTCTTGAAATTCTCTATGCTGAACCTCTTCAGCATAGTATCTATGTACGTAGACTGAGATAAACCAAGCAACCTTTTAGATCTATCCCTATAGATCCTCATCCCTAGGATGTAGAAAGCTTCTCCCAAATCCTTCATGGAGAACTGTGAAGACAGCCAAATCTTTATTCCCTGTAATGCAGGGACATCATTCCCGATTAAGAGAATATCATCCACATACAATACAAGAAATACCACTACTGGACCAATAGCTCACTTATAAATGCAGGACTCTTCTCCGTTCTTAACGAAGCCATACATCTTGATCGTCCTATCTAAATGTATGTTCCAACTTCGGGATGCCTGCTTAAGTCCATAAATGGACCTCTATAGTCTGCACAACTTAGACTCATCAGTGGATGTGAATCCTTCAGGTTGTATCATATACACCTCTTCATCCAGCTCTCCGTTAAGAAAAGATGTCTTCACATCTATCTACCAGATTTCATAGTCCAGATGGGTCGCTATCGCAAGCATAATCCGAATGGATTTGAGCATTGCCACAGGAGAAAATATCTCGTCATAGTCTATACCATAACGTTGACGATATCCCTTGGCAACCAGATGGGCTTTATAGGTTTCCACCTTTCCGTCTGCGCCCCTCTTCCTCTTGAAGACCCACTTACACCCTATGGGTTTTACTCCTTCAGGTGGGTCAACCAATGTCCACACATCATTGATCTTCATGGACTCCATTTCAGATTTCATAGCCTTTAGCCATTTCTCAGAGTCGAGTCTCTGCATTGCATCCATGTACGTGATCAGATCCTCATCATTTTCATCAAGTTCGATAGGATCATCATCCCGAATCAAGAAACTATAGTATCTATCCGGTTGACGTGGTACTCTATCAGATCGCCTTATGGGTGCTTGAACAATGGGCTCCAGATCTGATCTAATCAAATTCGATTCAAGTTCAGCAACTTGTATCAGTTTTTTCATCTGTCGAACTTCATCAAGTTCGACCTTAGAGGCAACAGTTCCTTCACCAAGGAACTCTTTTTCCAAAAAGATTGTCTTAAGGCTGATAAACACCGTTTGCTCATCAGCCAGGTAGAAATAATATCCTTTGGTCTCTTTTGGGTATCCTATAAAATTACACTTATCAGACCTAGGTCCTAGCTTGTCCATAATTAAATATTTAACATAAGCCGGACACCCCCAAACCCTAAGGTGCGAGAGTACTGGCTTACGTCCTATCCATATCTCATATGGTATTTTGGTTACAGACTTACTCGAAACTCTATTTAGAAGGTAATGTTGCCCAGCTATGCAACCCAAGAGGGGGGGTGAATTGGGTTTTAAAAAATTTAAGCTTAACTAATTACTTATGAAAAGTATTTGTTAAAAGCTTGATGAATGAGGAGAAGGACTTTAGTTCAAGATTAATTACCTAAAGCAAGAATGCAAGGATATAATAAAGAAATAAAGAGAAACAATAAAGCACACCACAAACACAAGGATTTATAGTGGTTCGGTGCCAACTTTGCACCTACATCCACTCCCCAAGCTCCTACTTGAGAATTCTAATCCACTATACTTGTATTCAACCCGAATACAAACGTCGGAACTCCGACACTAGCTATCCCAAGCTAGTCCACTTGTTTCCCGGATACAAGCCAACCCAAAACACTCCGATTTCAGGTTCGGATCAACCTTCCCTTATTTTGGAAACCCTCCAAAAACAAGAACAATTACTCACAAAGAGTAAGACAGTTTAGAGCACAAATAAGTACAAGAATAGCTCTTTAAATGAGCGAATAAAATATTAAATACACTTTACTCAAATGAAGAAGCCTCTTTTGGATTTCCTCAAGGTGGATGAAGAGTTGAATGAACGCTTGAGGAGAAGGTGAACTTTGATTGAAGACTTCTTGAAGGCTTTGAAAGAGCTCTTGATCAAGGTTGAAAAGTTGGCTTGAAAAACCCTCTCTTTGAATGCTCTTGAAAGCCCTTTTGAACGCTCTTGCTTTTCTCTTTCAAAATCTCTCGTATGTCTTTTGTGTATATTGTAGATCTCTTGTATCTCTCGTGTATATTGTGGATCCCCCTTTTTGTTTTTCACCTTTTGAAACCTTTTATAGCTTTAAGAAACAAGGGAAAATATTTTAGGCAGAAAAAGAGCCGTTAGAGCATTTTAAGGGAGCATTAAAGGCAACTAAAACGGGCAAAAAACTAGCCGTTGCGGATAATTTCCGTCGCAGGGGTCGACTCATGAGTCGACTCATGCTTCAGGGGTCGACTCATGAGTCGACCTCTGTTGCAAAAATCAGAGATTTGGGTTTCTGGATATTTTGGCCCAAAACAGCAGAAGTCGACTCATGAGTCGACTCATGCCTTGTGGGTCGACTCATGAGCCGACTCACAGGTCGTGCCAAGCCAAAAAACCAGCGTGCCAAGGGAAATTTTAGCGTGCCAAGCAGCTCATTGTGCCATGAGTTGACTCATGAGTCGACTCATGCACTTCAAACATTCATAACTTCAAAAATATAAGTCCAAAAATAATGAAATTTTCACCAATAGATTACAAATCATTTGTTCTACCAAATGATACTATCAAATCAGGATTTTAATAAAATTACAATTTTGCCCCTGAAGAGCATAAAGACTTTTTCAAATAAAAATATTTGTATCCCTTCAATCTGCTTTGTAATCATCAAAATCAATCTAGGAGCAAAAATCTCCCCCTTTTTGATGATGACAAAACACTTGAACAAAAGCATTTATGTGAATGCATTATAGATTTATATGCTTGAAAAGAGTATGATTCTTTTGGCATGTGATATAAATGGTCATATGCAAGAATAGTTTGCCCATTTGCTTAAAGATTTGAAGATATGCTCATTGGATTATGTGATTTTGGTGTTAGAGCAGAAAACTTGTTTTTGTTATCAGATCAAGCTGTATTTTGAAAATTTGCTCATTCTCATTTGATTTTAGTTTTAGCATTAGAGCAAAAAATAATTATGTGTGCCAAAGCATGTTTAAGAGTTGACTTGAAAAGTGTATTAGATCATTTTGAGTTTAAGATGTATCAGAGCAAGAGAAAAATAAATTTTGTAATGTATCAGAGCAAGAAAAATAATTTTACAATGTTATCAGAAAAAATTTTACAATGTATCAGAGCAAGTTAAAAATTTTAAGATGTATCAGAGTAAGTTAAATTTCTTAAGATGTATCAAGGCAAGTTGAATTTCTTAAGATGTATCAAGGTAAATAAAATTTTAAAAGATGTATCAGAGCAAGTTGAAATTTTGAAGTATATTAGAGCATATTTAAATTTTTTTAAAACAATTTTTTTTTTTTTAATTGCTCATAATTTATGGTTATGCTTTTGATGGGTTGCTTTTTCTTTAATTGCTCATAATTTATGGTTTTGCTTTTGATGGATTGTTTTTTCTTTAATTGCTCATAATTTATGGTTTTACTTTTGATGGGTTGCTTTTTCTTTAATTACTCATAATTTATGGTTTTGCTTTTGATGGATTGCTTTTTCTTTAATTGCTCATAATTTATGGTTTTGCTTTTGATGGATTTTTTTTTTTTTTGTTTAATTTCTCTCCCTTTTTGACATCATCAAACATGGTTAACTCCTCCTTTTTCTGAAACATTCTTTAATTTCTCCCCCTTTAGAGTTCATCACAGATGTTTGCTCCCCCTTAATACAGCAATTATTAACAGCAAACAACAACAAAGAGAAGACAATATTTTAACAAGGAGAATATATATAACCAAAATATGATCGACATCATTACAAAAGGTAGAAATATAAGTAAAAGATGATACCATAAAACCATAATTGTTTCTATACATAGTTCATAATATAAAAGTCAACCAGCTAATTGTCAATACATGGCCCCAAAATACAGATCCTAGAACAAGACACTAACACCTAGGATCTAGTAATGATCAAGACAAATCATGGATCGGAGTCATCAGATATGGGATGAGAAGCTGATGGATCTCGATCAGAAGTGTGTCCTCTACCCCATCTGCCTCTGGCATCAGCAGGAGAGCGAGATGAATTGGGTGGCTGAGAACGCTGAGAGGCTAAGGACTGAACAGAAAGGGTGAGTCTGATGGAATCAAGTACGTTCAGTGCTCTGGAAACAGACTGAAGTAGAGCAGTGAACTGAGTGGATGCATGCTCACTCGATCCTCGGATCTCTTTCCTCAGTAACTCATATCCACCCTCCAGTGCTCCTCTGAGCCTGCCAGCCTCTGCAGTGAGGTCTGTGACCTCAATAGTGGACTCCTGTGGCTGAGGATGGGCCAAAGCAAGGACTTGCCCCTGCAAGTCAAGAACTCTGCCAGTCAGTCTCCAGACAGTGTCCTCAAGCTGCTGAATCCGAATGGACTGATCTGATATCATCTGAAACACAGTGGATATGTGGGGAGTCATGGTCTGATCAGAAGAAGTGGCTCCTGGTGCAAAAGTAGTACTGCTCCACTGACTAGATAGTAAAGAGGCCACACGCTGTGATATCTGCTCGATCTGATCGTCAGCCAGTCTGAACTCTGATTGAGGTGCTCTGCTCTCTGGCTGATACACTGGTGTGGGCATCCTAGTAAACTCTGAAGGGCCAGCCTCTGTATCAGGAATGAACTAGATATTTGGTGATGCTGCCCTGAAGTCATGGATAGGAGATGATGGACCTTCTTCTTCTACTCTGTCTTCAACTCTGTCTTCAGCTCTATCTTCAGTTCTCTCCCCAGCTCTCTCCTCAGCTCTCTCCTCAGATCCCTTGATCCAACCACCATCAGTCTTTGTAAATCCCATTCGGTGCAGGGTGTGTTGGTTGAAAGTGTCCACATGAGAGAGCTTAGTAGATGCCTCCCCCTCACAGCTAACTCCAAACCTCCTAAATACTCGAGTAAGGGCCATACCATAAGGCAAGTGTGCCTTGGATCTGTTCAAAGTCTCTCTCATGGCCTCTATCATAAGTGCAGGGAGGTTCAGGGGGGTCTGAGTGATGACATGAAACATGATACAAACATCTCTGCTGGAAAGTAAATCATGCCTACCACTCCTAGGAAAGAAGAGCTTTGTTACCATCTGATGTAGGATCCTCATCTCAATAGACAAAATCTTTGCTTCCAATTTCTTTAAACTCCCTGAGTAAGTTCCCCCTAGTATAACACTGATCCCCTCTTCTTTTACTGGGAGTTCCATATAAGAGTAACCCTCACTAGGCAAATCAAGTATTTCTCCCAATATACTAGAATCCAAGCAAATATCAATACCCTTGACTGTTGAAGTCACTGACCCATTTTCATAATGTAGATTCTGGTAGAATTCTCTAACTAGGTCAACATAGGTGACTTCCTTAAGGGAGCAGTAGAAACCCCATCCTTGGTTTTTAATCTTGGTTGCAAATGTAAAATCCTCTTTTTCAAAGAACCAAAAATCTATATTCTTCCCGGTTTCAACTTTTCTATCAGATAGAGGATTCTTACTGGGGCTTAGGGAGGATTGAGGGAGACCTTGAGCAGATACTGAAACTGGAGTGGGAGCAGTGGAAGACTGAGCAGCTTGTCTTTTCTTTCGGACATTTTCTTCAAGCTCACGGACTGACTTTCTTCTTTGGGAAAGCTTCATCTTCGGAGCCATATTCACTACAGTAGCAGGCAAGGAGACTTGGAGGAATAAGTGAATGAGTGGAGAAGGGATCACAAGAGAGTGAAGAGGGATTTTGGTGGAGAAAAGAGGTGGATTTGGGAAGAATGGTGGAGTGCTAGGGCACGCTCCAACCGTGCCAAATAATGGGAGAAAGCACAAAAATCCCTTTCCAAGGTGGCAATTTTTGGTGGAGAGGAGGAGGGAGAAATGCCTCGAGCTAGATCCTTGGATTTGGAGCAAAAGGAAATGGAGAAGTCGGCTTTTGGAAGGAGGAAGATGAAAGGATGAGTCGTCTCACGAACAGGATCCCATATAAAAACAATGAGCCCGTGGGAAGTTTGAGGAAATAACAAGTTTGCCATTGAGTCGACTCATGGGGGTCGACTCATGAAGTTCAGAAATTCAGAAAAAATATGAATAAATTCCAAAAAAATTTGAAATTTTGGGAGAAGGAGTTTTGCTCAAAGATAAGTTTTTAGAATGATAAACTTGAGCTTTTGGGATCAGGATAGATGTTAGAAATTGAGCTCTAAGAATTTTTGACATCAATTCTTGGAAATTGAGAAAAATTTAGGCATATGGATCTAGAATTCCTAGATTTCTCCTAATTTCATAGAATCTATCCTCACTAAGAGCCTTTGTAAAGATATCAGCTAATTGATTTTCAGTGCAAACATATTCAAGAATTATATTTTTGTTTTGAACATGTTCTCTTATAAAATGATGTCTTATTTCAATATGTTTGGATCTTGAGTGTTGAATTGGATTTTTAGATAGATTTATGGCACTTGTGTTGTCACATCTTATTGGTGTTTCATTAAGTTTGATTCCAAAGTCTTCGAGTTGTTGCTTAATCCACAAGATTTGAGCACAACAACTTCCGGCTGCAATGTATTCGGCCTCAGCCGTAGACAGTGCCACCGAATTTTATTTCTTGCTAAACCATGAGATTAGGTTAACTCCAAGAAATTGGCAAGTTCCACTTGTGCTTTTTCTATCTAATTTACATCCTGCAAAATCAGCATCTGAATATCCTAATAAATCAATTTGTGAGTCCTTAGAGTACCATAACCCTAGAGTTTGAGTACCATTTAAGTATCTAAGGATTCTTTTAACAGCATTCAAATGAGATTCTTTAGGATTAGATTGATATCTAGCACATAAACAAACACTAAACATGATATCAGGCCTACCTACAGTTAGATATAATAATGAGCCAATCATACCTCTATAGTATTTTAAGTCTACACATTTACCTTCATCATCCTTGTCAAGCTTACTTGAGGGACTCATTGGTGTGCCAATTGGTTTGCAGTTCTCCATTCCAAATCTTTTGAGTAGTTCCTTGGTGTACTTGCTTTGGGTGATGAAGATTCTCTCTTTTGATTGTTTGATTTGGAGTCCGAGGAAGAAGGTGAGTTCTCCCATCATGCTCATCTCGAACTCCCCCTGCATAAGCTTAGCAAAGTCTTGACAAAGGGATTCATTAGTAGACCCAAAAATTATGTCATCAACATAAATTTGTATAACTAGCATATCATTTTGATTTCTTTTAATAAAGAGGGTTGTATCTACATTACCTCTTGAAAAACCATTATTTAGTAGAAATTTGCTTAGCCTATCATACCATGCTCTAGGTGCTTGTTTTAATCCATATAAAGCTTTATTTAATCTAAAGACATGATTAGGAAAAGCATGATTTTCAAATCCAGGGGGTTGTTCTACATATACTTCTTCAGCAATATATCCATTTAAAAATGCACTTTTAACATCCATTTGAAATAATTTGAATTTCATAAAGCAAGCATAAGCAAGTAGAAGTCTAATAGCTTCTAATCTAGCAACAGGTGCAAAGGTTTCATCAAAATCAATTCCTTCTTCTTGATTATATCCCTTAGCAACCAGTCTTGCTTTATTTCTAATTACATTACCATGCTCATCTAATTTGTTTCTAAAGACCCATTTTGTGCCAATTATTGAATAATTTTTAGGTCTAGATACTAAGGTCCAAACATTATTTCTTTCAAATTGATTAAGTTCCTCTTGCATTGCATTAATCCAATTATGATCATTTTCAGCTTCTTCAAAAGTTTTAGGTTCAAAATGAGATACAAAAGCACAATGATTAACTACATCTCTAAGTGAAGAACGGGTTTTTACCCCATGCATAGGATCACCAATAATTAACTCCTTAGGGTGGTTGTGAACATACCTCCATTCCTTGGGTAGGTCATTTGTACCTTGAGGTTGTTCTTGAATTTCTTCACCTCTCTCATCTTGTTTGTCTTCTTGATCCTTGTCTTCTGGAGTTGCTGAATCTTTCAGAGTGATCTCCTTCATACCTTCTATTAGTGGATCTGCATCATCAACACCCTCATTCTTCCTTGAAGGAAGATCATTAGATTCATCAAAAACAACATGTATTGACTCCTCAACTACTAAAGTTCTTTTGTTGAAAACTCTAAATGTTTTACTAGTAGAGGAGTAACCTAGAAAGATTGCTTCATCTGATTTTGCATCAAATTTACCAAGTCTTTCTTTGCCATTATTTAATACAAAATATCGGCAACCAAAAACATGAAAATATGCAATATTTAGTTTTCTTCCTTTCCAAAGTTCATAGGGGGTTTTCTTTAAAAATTGTTTAATCAAAGCACGATTTAAAATGTAACATGCTGTGTTAATTACTTCCGCCCAAAAATATCTTGGAAGGTTGCTTTCACAAAGCATGGTACGGGCCATTTCTTCTAAGGTTCTGTTTTTCCTTTCAACTACCCCATTCTATTGGGGTGTCCTAGGAGCAGAGAAGTTATGGCCAATTTTATTTTCATCACAAAAATTTTTAAAATCTTGATTTTCAAATTCAGTTCCATGATCACTTCTAATATTTTGAATTGAAAATCCTTTTTCATTAGTGACTTTTCGGTGAAATTTAGTGAAAATATGAAAAGTTTCATCTTTGTGTGCCAAAAAGAAAACCCAAGTAAAACGAGAGTAATCATCTATAATTACAAAGCCATATCATTTTCCTCCTAGACTAGTGGTTCTAGTTGGTCCAAATAAGTCCATATGCAAGAGCTCTAAAGGTCTAGAAGTTGAAACAGTATTTTTGGATTTAAATGAAACTCTAGTTTGTTTACCTAATTGGCATGCATCACAAATTCTATCCTTTTCAAAATTCAGTTTTGGCAAAATAAGAACTAATTTTTTTTTAATTAATTTTGAAAGAGAATGCATGCTAATATGCGCAAGTCTACGATGCCACAGCCAACTAGTCTCATTAACTTTAGCATTCAAGGATACTAGGCATTGCATGTCTACTTTGGCTAAATCATTCAAATCTACCATATAAACATTGCCATGCCTATGTCCTATAAATTTAATGCCATCGTTAATAGGACTAGTCACAATGCAAACAGATGATTCAAAAATAACTTTATACCCTTTATCACAAAATTGACTAATGCTAAGTAAGTTATGCTTTAAACCTTTAACTAACAAAACATTTTCAATGTATTTGGAGGGAGTGATACCAATGTTACCTATCCCGATGATCTTTCCTTTGCCATTATCTCCAAAGGTGACCATCCCTCCATCCTTAGCATCAAGTGTGATGAATTGTGATTCATCACCAGTCATGTGTCTCGAGCATCCACTGTCAAGATACCATTTCCTGTTTCCTCCTTGGGATGCCAGACACACCTGCAAGCAAAAGTCAAGTTTCTGTCTTAGGTACCCAAGCTTTCTTGGGTCCTTTTAGGTTAGTCAAAATGGTTCCTTTTGGAACCCATATTTTCTTTATAGTTGTGTTTGCAGATTTGTTAATAAGGCATGTGTATGATTTATGTCCTATTCTACCACATTTGAAACAACTAATATTTGTAGACTTGTTACTTGAATAATTTACATAAATATTCTTCAGAAATTTTTGTTTCTTCAAGGGGTTATAGCCAAGTCCAGCCTTATCATATACAGCTTTTTGATTATCAAGAATCATATTTAGTTTGTTTGAACTTAAGGTGAACTTATCTACTATAGGTTTTAGCTTGTTAATTTTATTCTTTAAGCTTTGATTTTCTTGAATCAAGGTGGATTTTTCAATTGAAAGGTTTTCAGCTTGTTTCACTAAGGACTGATTTTTCAATTTCAGTTCTTTATTTTTCATCCCTAGTTTCTTTAATTCATTAATTAAATCATAGAATGCTTCATGCAATTCTTCAAAAGTAAATTCACTAGGGGATTCAGAAGTTACCTCATTTTCGTGTGCCATAAGGCACAGGTTGGCTTGTTCTGTTGAGGTTTCCTCATCGGAGCTTGAGTCATCACTCGCACTCCAAGTCGCCATCATTACTTTCTTTTTGAACTTTTTGGGACCTTTCTTCAGTTGTGGACATTCGGATTTGAAATGTCCCGGCTTCTTGCACTCGTAGCATATAAGGGGTTGATCTTTCTCTTTCTCTTTGCTTTGTTCCCCTTTTGTGAATGACTTCTTTCTCATCCCCTGTTTCCTTTTTCTTAGAAACTTCTTAAATCTCCGGGTGATGAGTGTCATCTCTTCATCCTGTTCTTCATCTTCAGTGTCATCCGTTTCATCATCAGGCGAAGCTGTGGATTTGAGGGCAATGATTCTTTTCTTTTTGACTTCATCCTCTTGATGTTGCTTCATGCTAAGTTCATGAGTCATCAAGGATCCAAGAAGCTCTTCTAGAGGTAGAGTGTTCAAGTCCTTTGCTTCTTGGATGGCAGTCACCTTGGCTTCCCAAGTTCTTGGCAATGACCTGAGAATCTTCCTTACAAGCTCACTGTTAGTATAAGATTTGCCAAGACTCTTCAAACCATTAATTATATCAGTAAAGCGAGTAAACATAGCAGTTATGGACTCATCATGCTCCATTTTAAACAATTCATATTTATGCACAAGCATGTTTATTTTAGACTCTTTTACTTGATTTGTTCCCTCATGGGTTACTTCTAACCTATCCCATATTTCTTTAGCAGATGCACAAGTAGAAATGCGATTAAATTCATTTGCATCAAGTGCACAATAAAGAACATTCATAGTTTTAGCATTTAATTGTGCCAATTTCTTATCAACCTCATCCCATTCTTTCTCGGGTTTGGTTGACTCCTCACCATCTATAATCTTGGTGGGTGTGTGAGGACCGTTCACTATGATACTCCACATATCATAGTCGAGTACTTGTATGAATATCTTCATCCGAGCTTTCCAATAGGTGTAATTAGACCCATTGAAAAGTGGAGGTCGGTTGGTAGATTGCCCCTCGGCTAGAGAAGTACCGACATGGGTTGCCATAGATCTTTGGCTCTTTGATTGTTAGATCAAAGAAGGGCTAGAGCACCGTGCTCTAATACCACTTGTTGCCCAGCTATGCAACCCAAGAGGGGGGGTGAATTGGGTTTTAAAAAATTTAAGCTTAACTAATTACTTATGAAAAGTATTTGTTAAAAGCTTGATGAATGAGGAGAAGGACTTTAGTTCAAGATTAATTACCTAAAGCAAGAATGCAAGGATATAATAAAGAAATAAAGAGAAACAATAAAGCACACCACAAACACAAGGATTTATAGTGGTTCGGTGCCAACCTTGCACCTACATCCACTCCCCAAGCTCCTACTTGGGAATTCCAATCCACTATACTTGTATTCAACCCGAATACAAACATCGGAACTCCGACACTAGCTATCCCAAGCTAGTCCACTTATTTCTTGAGTACAAGCCAACCCAAAATACTCCGATTTCAGGTTCGGATCAACCTTCCCTTGTTTTGGAAACCCTCCAAAAACAAGAACAATTACTCACAAAGAGTAAGACAGTTTAGAGCACAAATAAGTACAAGAATAGCTCCTTAAATGAGCGAATAAAATATTAAATACACTTTACTCAAATGAAGAAGCCCCTTTTGGATTTCCTCAAGATGGATGAAGAGTTGAATGAACGCTTGAGGAGAAGGTGAACTTTGATTGAAGACTTCTTGAAGGCTTTGAAAGAGCTCTTGATCAAGGTTGAAAAGTTGGCTTGAAAAACCCTCTCTTTGAATGCTCTTGAAAGCCCTTTTGAACGCTCTTGCTTTTCTCTTTCAAAATCTCTCGTATATCTTTTGTGTATATTGTAGATCTCTTGTATCTCTCGTGTATATTGTGGATCCCCCTTTTTGTTTTTCACCTTTTGAAACCTTTTATAGCTTTAAGAAACAAGAGAAAATATTTTAGGCAGAAAAAGAGCCGTTAGAGCATTTTAAGGGAGCATTAAAGGCAACTAAAACGGGCAAAAAACTAGCCGTTGCGGATAATTTCCGTTGCAGGGGTCGACTCATGAGTCGACTCATGCTTCAGGGGTCGACTCATGAGTCGACCTCTGTTGCAAAAACCAGAGATTTGGGTTTCTGGATATTTTGGCCCAAAACAGCAGAAGTCGACTCATGAGTCGACTCATGCCTTGTGGGTTGACTCATGAGCCGACTCACAGGTCGTGCCAAGCCAAAAAACCAGCGTGCCAAGGGAAATTTTAGCGTGCCAAGCAGCTCATTGTGCCATGAGTGGACTCATGAGTCGACTCATGCACTTCAAACATTCATAACTTCAAAAATATAAGTCCAAAAACAATGAAATTTTCACCAATAGATTACAAATCATTTGTTCTACCAAATGATACTATCAAATCAGGATTTTAGTAAAATTATGATTTTGCCCCTGAAGAGCATAAAGACTTTTTCAAATAAAAATATTTGTATCCCTTCAATCTGCTTTGTAATCATCAAAATCAATCTAGGAGCAATAGGTAACAAGCCGATTCGAGGGCATATTTCCAGAAGGAGATCGGCAGACCAGCAAACTCCATCATGGATCGAACTATGTCCAACAAGGTCCGATTCCACCTTTCAGATACACCATTATGCTGTGGTGTTCCAGGAGGAGTCCATTGAGAGAGAATCCCATTCTCCCCAAGATACGTCAGAAACTCATTGGAAAGGTATTCACCTCCTCGATCAGATCGAAGAGTTTTAATACACTTCTCAATTTATTTTTCTACCTCATTTCGGAATAGTTTGAACATTTCAAACGACTCCGACTTATGCTTCATTAAATAGACGTATCCATATCTCGATAGGTCGTCTGTGAAGGTTATGAAGTAGAAATATCCACCTCTTACACTTGAGCTCATGGGTCCACATACATCAGAATGTACCAGATCCAAGAGTTCATTAGCTCGCTCACCTTTTTCAGTAAAAGGTGACTTGGTCATTTTACCAAGAAGATAGGACTCACAGGTTGGAAGTGATCACAATCACCTACTTCAAGAATTTTTTCTTGAGCCAACCTATTTATCCTGTTCTTATTGATATGACCTAGCCTACAGTGCCAAAGGTAGACTTCTGACACATTATCTATTCTAGGACGTTTACCGGAGGTTTGAACCACATTAACAGGTTGTGATAGAAAGTAAATTTCATTATAAAGTTGTCCAATAAACATTGTAACACCATTCAAAATGATATTGCAAACGTTTTCTTTTATTAAAAATTGATAACCGTTCATGGCCAAAAGGCCTACAGAAATAATATTTAATAAAAAGCTTGGACAATAGTGACATTCACTCAGAATTATATTTCGAGAATTGATTACAAGGTTCATGATTCTTAATGCTAGAACTGGAACTTTGCTTCCATCTCCAACATTCAGGAACCTCTCGCCTTCATCAAATCTCCTACTGACTTGCAGACCTTGCATCGAATTGCAAATATGATAAGGGCTTCCGGTATCCAATACCAAGGCAGTAGTATCACAAATGAAAAAGTTGCAAGATGTTATCATATAAGTACCTTGCTTCTTCTTTGGCCTGTTCGGGTCCAGTGAGGCAATGTATAGAGGATAGTTCTTCTTCCAGTGCCCCTGCTTCTTGCAAAAGAAGCACTCCGCCTGGCTCTAGTCGGGCTTGTGCTTCTTGGTCTGACCCTATGCAGACATCCCAACATGCAGCTGCACCTTCTTATTCTTCTTCTTCTTGTTCTTCTTCCCTTTCTTAAAGGATCGACAATCAGAAGAAGACCCTCCCACAACATTCACCGACTCCTTATGGAGCTGGTGATCCTTCTCAAAGTTCTGCAGCAACCCCAACAAGCTGTGGTAGTTCACTGCAGGCTTTGTCATTCGAAAATGAGTAAGGAAGGAAAGGAAGGACTAGGGCAGAGAATTAAGGATCGCATCCTTACCGAGCTGCTTGTGCAGGAAAAAACCCAGTTTACTTAGGCGCTCAATCATTTCGATCATGTAAAG
Source organism: Elaeis guineensis (assembly GCF_000442705.2). Taxonomy (NCBI): domain Eukaryota; kingdom Viridiplantae; phylum Streptophyta; class Magnoliopsida; order Arecales; family Arecaceae; genus Elaeis; species Elaeis guineensis. The sequence continues at coordinate 55,944,203 of NC_025994.2, forward strand.
TACATGATCAGTGACTGAGGCTCCATCTCTCATTCGAGCATTGAAAATGATACAACTAGTTTTGTACCTTTCAACATCGTCAGGCGTGCCAAAATAGTTGTTCAATATTTGAAGCATCTCCTGTGGTTGGACGTTCTCGAACCTGCGGCTAAACTCATCATTCATTGCCACCAGCATTATGCACCGGATGGTGGTGCGGTCGTTGAGCCACTTCCAGTAAGTGTCTCGGACCGTCCCTCTAGCATTCAGGGCTGGCTCCTCAGGTGCCAGATCCGTTACTACATAAAGGATCCGCTCATGCTCAAGGATGATTTTTAATTTTCGATACCAACTATCGAAATTAGTGAAGGAACCAGATCTAGGGTTTCAGGGTTAGATCTTGAAACTTTTTCAAGATCATACAGCGGAAGACTAAAATAAATCAAAATTTATTTTTTAAAACCAGAGAATCCCTAGATCTAAGATCTTATGACATGATTATTACATAGCATTAAATCAAAAATTAAAATATATAAATATAGCATGAACTACATGTTGATCAAATCAACATGTTTTTATACCACATCTAATGTATGTATTAAACAATAGATCAGATCTATTACCTTGCGATTTAGATGCTCTAACCTCGCTGATCCGGGCTTAAGGATGATGTTGCAAGCCGCACACGCGTCCGGCCTCTAGGAGTCGTCCACACGAGCCCACGAATCTCGATCAGAAGTTCTGCTTCAGAAAATCAGCACAGTATGCTAGTACTGCGCTGATCCTTCTTTGATGGTTGATCAGGTACCTCCTTCTTCTTGATTTGGACTCTTCCAAAGATGGAAAGTAGAAGGAGGAGTATCAGATCTGAGACGCTTTCAGGAAACTCAAGATGGAGGGAGGAAAGATATGAAAACAAAAACCCTAGAAGAAGACCCTCTTCTTCTTCACGTTTTTCTCTCTAGATACCCAAACTTCCATCTTTTATATCTCCACGACCCAAAGGTATTTCTCTTTAATTTTTGGATGGCACAAAGGTCTCTCAAATCTCTGACTTCTCCTAAAATTTTATGAAGAAACTCATCTTATATAGAGAGATATGATAGAGTCCTTGTGTAGGTCAAACACCTAGTCAAGGCTTATCCAAACATGGCAAGTTAAGGGACGCCCAACTCTTGAGCACCTCCTCCATATTTTCATGCATGGATTACCAGCAAAGGATGCACAATATATACCCTAAAAGTCATGAAAATTTCAAAAAAAATTTGGATAAATTCGGTACAAAATTGAAAGAGTTTTGGATTTCTAAAACTCTATCTCATAGAATTCAAAATCCAAACTTATTCCTTTTTGATTTGATCCAAACCACCTTCCATGTAAGAAAGAAGAGAAGAGACCTTTTGTGAACGTGGGAGAGATCTGGAAGAGGACTTTTGTCGCACAAAATAAGTGGAGATTGGCGTTGAATTAAGAGAGAGGGCGTGGAGAAGGCTTATGTGGCGCAAGGTGGAATCCTAGTCTTACTAGGATTCTGTCTTATGACTTATTTTAATTTGGTTTCCCAAACTAAATCAAATCAAAATTAGATCAACCCAATTAAAATACGTCTTAACCCAATTAAGAATCTAATTTAATCAGATTAAATTAGATTTAAATCTGATTTAATTTTCTAATCAAATTAGAAATTAGATTGACCCAAGTCCTAGTTGAACTAGGACTAGTTTTTTCTTGCACTTGGCTTATTCAATAAATCAATTGGACTTGATCCAATTAAGCCCAAACTAAATCTAATTAAATCATATTTAATTAAACTTAATCTCAGCCCATTGGCTTAATCAAATTAAGCCAATTAGCTGTTGGGAAATGTGTCCCAAAAAGCCAATCGTCAAGCTGTTGACGGTTGAGCAACCAAGTATTGTAATTGATTTGTTAATAAATAAAATATATTTGGCATCTTCATCATAAGCTTTCATCTTCTAATGAACTCCGTTGTTATAATGAAGTCCTTAGGACTATTTAGGTTCGATAAAGAGAGGATTTATCGATTAGTCCTTAAAACTGTTCACGACCAAATGATAAGCTGTTAATAAGGACGACAGCTTCTATCGAGCATAGGTCGCTGTAGGCCATATGGGTTGGTTGTCCTCTTAACCAAGGAGTGTGGAGACACTGGTATGGCATACAGATGAGATGTAAGGGTACATCGTCATTGAACGTGACCAACTCCAGAGCATTCTGCTGTCGAGAATGTCTCTGATGGGATATAGGTATAAGTGTCCCTTAGACTTGAGATCGCCTCAGTGACTTGCAAGCAACTCACTGTGCTTTGGTACTGGACTAACTAAATTTCTAATTCAGGGACGGAAGGCTTCTGGGCACAGTCAAGTACTTGCGAAGTCAGAGTGTGATCGAGATGGGATTGACCACTCCAAGAGTTGGAGAAGAATGAGTCGCTGTATTTCAATTTAGCAAAACCTTGGCCAGGGTAATCCATCAAATGGATTTGATATTTTGAAATACAATGTGGACAACCTGATCAGAGTTGACAGTTGAGCTCTGGGGTGTCCTATGATCATTTTGGTCAAGGGGATGAATTATATGAAAACTATATCCGCATGGGTTCTAAGGATGTTGTTCTACACATTCGACCTATCCGGACGTCGGGTACCATTGCTAGATGGTCACTTCGATTGGTATAGAAATTTATTTCTATGCTACCGGCTTAGGTTCAGACCTATGAGATCACACACATTAGAGTTCATGATCCGATCGGATGGTTGATCAACGATTAAGAATCATTATAGGGTTAAAAAAATCAATACGATTGACATTTAACCCAGTGCAAGTATTGCAGGAGGATCGATTAGCAATTTGATTACTAATTGGCTTAATTTGATTAAGCCAATGGGCTGAGATTAAGTCTAATTAAATATGATTTAATTAGATTTGGTTTGGGCTTGATTGGATCAAGTCCAATTGGTTTATTGGATAAGCCAAGTGCAAGGAAAGACTAGTCCTAGTTCAACTAGGACTTGGGTCAATCTAATTTCTAATTTGATTAGAAAATTAAATCAGATTTAAATCTAATTTAATCTGATTAAATTAGGTTCTTAATTAGGTTAAGACCTATTTTAATTGGGTTGATCTAATTTTGATTTGATTTGGTTTGGAAAACCAAATTAAAACAAGTTATGAGACAGAATCCTAGTAGGACTAGGATTCCACCTTGCGCCACATAAACCTTCTCCATGCCCTCTCTCTTATTCAACGCCAATCTCCACTTATTTTGTGTGACAAAAGCCCTCTCCCAGATCTCTCCCACGTTTACAAAAGGTCTCCTCTCTTCTTTCTTACATGGAAGGTGATTTGGATCAAATCTAAAAGGAATAAGTTTGGATTTCGAATTCTATGAGATAGAGTTTTAGAAATCCAAAACTCTTTCAATTTTGCACCGAATTTATCCAAATTTTTTTTGGAATTTTTGTGGCTTTTAGGGTTTACATTGTACACCCTTTTCTGGTGATCCATACACAAAAATATGGAGGAGGTGCTCAAGAGTTGGGCGTCCCTTTACTTGCCATGTTTGGATAAACCTTGACTAGGTGTTTGACCTAGACAAGGACTCTATCATATCTCTCTATATAAGACAAGTTTCTTCGTGAAATTTTAAAGAGAGATAGATATTTGAGAGTCCTTTCTGCCATCCAAAAATAAAAGAGAAATACCTTTGGGTCATGGAGATATAAAAGACTCAAGTTTGGGTGTCTAGAGAGAAAAACGTGAAGAAGAAGAGGGTCTTCTTCTTGGGTTTTTGTTTTCATATCTTTCCTCCCTCCATCTTGAGTTTTCTGAGAGTGTCTCAGATCTGAAACTCCTCCTTCTACTTTCCATCTTTAGAAGAGTCCAAATCAAGAAGAAAGAGGCACCTGATCAACCATCAAAGAAGGATCAGCGCAGTACTAGCATACTGTGCTGATTTCCTGAAGCAGGACTTCTGATCGAGATTCGTGGGCTCGTGTGGACGACTCCTAGAGGCCGGACGCGTGTGCGGCTTGCAACATCATCCTTAAGCCTGGATCAGCGAGGTTAGAGCATCTAACTTGCAAGGTAATAGATCTGATCTATTATTTAATACATACATTAGATGTAGCTAGTATAGAAACATGTTGATATGATCAACATGTAGTTCATACTATATTTATATATATTTTAATTTTTGATTTAATGCTATGTAATAATCATGTAATAGGATCTTAGATCTAGGGATTTTTTATCTTAGAAAATAAATTTTGATTTATTTTAGTCTTCCGCTATATGATCTTGAAAAAGTTTCAAGATCTAACCCTGAAACCCTAGATTTGGTTCCTACAATTGGTATCAGAGCCTAGATTCTTTATTACATGATTATTTATACATGCTTAGATTATTTTTTAGATTAGATCTAATTTATAATCTGATTATTAAATCTGAAATTAAAATTTTAGATCAATCACAAACTGCAAGGTTGTCCTGCTGTAAGGTTTACCCCTTACAGTGCAAAGGTTGTCCTAGTTTGTGTAGATCTATCTTTAATCATAAATTTGTTAGATATGATCTAGATTAAATTTATGATTTATTAGATTTAAAAGATATTTAAATCTGAAATAAAATCTCTTTGTTAATAATTTTTATGCAAAGAAATTATTTAAAGTTGAAATTGTTTCAATTACATGAACCTGTTTAGATTAGATCTAAAGTAGTTTCATGTTTATTTCACTTGCATCTTGATTATGAATCAAACATGTAATATGATTAATAGAATCATATTATAAAATTATTTTACAAATATAAAAATGATTTTTTGAAAAGCCAAACCCAACCCTCAGCCCAAAACTTAATTAAGAATTAAGAAGTTGTTTGATTAGGTTCTAGGATTGTGAATTGAAGAACCTAAGACACAAATCATAACACATTGGGTTAATGGGTTAGTGGAAATTAGGTCCATTAATTGGGTTAGACCTATGGTTAGATTAAAGATGGACTTAATTAGAGAATTGACTAAATCTAATCAATTGTTGTCTTAGATTAGGTCAAGGATTCTCTAGATCAATTACAATAGTTGTAGTTGGTCAAGTCCATGTCTTTAACGAGAACCAAATGGACTTGATTTTTGGCTAAGCGGTCTAGCACGAACTGTTAGGTTGATCTAATCGAAACTAATTAAACCAGTTGGTGTCTAAGGTAAACCAGACCGGTGGTTTTTAATTGGGAGCCCGCTTACCTGGCCATTTCTGATGGTGTCTAAGGCAAGCTTTGGCAGACCCTCCCACTGATCGAACTTACCTGGCCTCTTGGTGAAATTATGTTTTGATCGGATCACTTGACTATTCGAGCTGACCCATGTCAGCTAGGTAAATCAGTGTGACTGATTTAGGTGCTCCTAGACCAGCCCTGGTCTCCCTTAAGCTGACTTGGTGAAGCCAGTGGGAGGATCATGATAAGCTGGTTCATCTGACTTCATCCTCTATATTATTTAAATCTTCTAAAATTATTAGGTCCTTAAAATGATAAAGTTATGGAGATAACTGAGTCATAGCCTCCCATTAAGGTGTTTGATAATGAGTCCATTAACTCAATAATCATTGCAGACCCAAAGGCCTGGTGCTTGTTGACTAATGGAATTATCACTCATCATATGATGACTTGGAAGTGTCTCTCTAATGGTGGTTAGGTGAGCCAACCAAAGTTGGGCTTAATCATTCGTTGGTTAGATACACCAAGTATGATCATGTTAATGGTTGGACCTAACCGGATCCTTACAGTGGAGGCCAAAGCCTACTGATTAGGTTTCTGAGGCAAAATTAAAATTACTAGAAATTGTTTAGAGAAACAATTGGTTATGAACCTACCCTTAGATGTACATGGGTTGACCAACTAAAGTTGGGCTTGTGTGCAGTCTAAGTAGATTCTAGTACCCGCTAAGGAATTAGGATAATTCCTCGAGTTGGAGGTAGAGGCTACCAATTCGAATAAAATAGTGGGAGAAACCTTTTGATTAAAGTCCAAATCTTTAGGTTTAATGAATCAATTACTAATTAGGTTATGGTTCTCCTTTGTGCAAATATGGCCACTTCCCTATCGCTCCGATCATTGTTGGACAATGATAAGTTGGTGGGACCCAACTTCGATAGCTGGTACCGAAAGTTGAAGATAGTCCTGGAGCATGAACGGATCCTATATGTGATAATGGATCCTGCACCTGAGGAGCCAGCTGTCAATGCACGTGGAATAGTCAGAGACACTTACCAGAAGTGGCTCAATGACCGGACCACGATGCGCTGTATCATGCTGGCTGCTATCATGAGTGACGAGTTTAGTCGCAGATTCGAGACGGCTCAGCCAAAAGACATGCTTCAAGTGTTGGAGGATACCTTTGGCACATCCGATGACGTAGAGAGGCACAAGACTAGTTGTGCCATCTTCAACGCCAAAATACGGGATGGAGTCTCTATCACTGATCATGTATTGTACATGATCGAGCTGATGGAACGATTGAGCAAGCTCGACTTTTCCTTGCATGAGCAGCTTGGGAAAGATGCAATACTGAACTCGCTGCCCAAGTCTTGTCTCCCATTCCTCACTCATTATAGAATGACAAAGCCTGAAGTAAACTACCATGGGTTAATGGGGTTGCTTCAGAACTTTGAGAAGGATCACCAACTCCTCAAGGAGTCGGTGAACTCAGTGAACTCAGTGGGAGGTTCATCTTCTGGTTCTCGACCCTTTGAGAAAGGAAAGAAGAACAAGAAGAAGAAAGTCAAGAAGGTGCAAGTTCAGGCTGGGACATCTATGCAGAGCCAGACCAAAAAGATCAAGCCTGATAAGAGTCTATTCTACTGGCAAGCACCCTAGATTAGATAGTGTGTCAAATATCTACTTATGGCATTGGAGGCTAGGTCATATAAATAAGAACAGAATAAACAGGTTGACTCAAGAGGGAATCCTCAAAGTTAGTGATTGTGAATCACTTCCAACCTGTGAGTTCTGTCTTCTTGGTAAAATGACCAAGTCACCTTTTACTGGAAAAGGTGAGAGAGCTACTGAGCTCTTGGGCCTAATACATACTGATGTATGCGGGCCCATGAGCACAAGTGCTAGAGGTGGATATTTCTACTTCATAACTTTCACGGATGACCTATCCAGATATGGATATGTCTATCTGATGAAACATAAGTCGGATTCATTTGAAATGTTCAAACGATTCCGAATTGAAGTGGAAAAACAAACTGGGAAGAGTATTAAAACTCTTCGATCTGATCGAGGAGGAGAATACCTTTCTAGTGAGTTTCTCACATATCTAGGAGAGAATGGGATTTTCTCCCAATGGACTCCTCCAGGAACACCACAGCATAATGGTGTGTCTGAAAGGAGGAATCGGACTCTGTTAAACATGGTCCGATCCATGATGGGTTTTGCTAGCTTGCCGATATCCTTCTGGGGATATGCACTCGAATCGGCCTATTATCTGTTAAATAGGGTTCTAAGTAAGTCTGTAATTAAGACTCCATATGAGATATGGACGGGACGTAAGCCAGCACTTTCACACCGTAGGGTCTGGGGTGCCCGGCCTATGTCAAACGATTAGTCACAGACAAACTTGGACCTAGGTCTGACAAATGCTCATTCATAGGGTACCCCAAAGAGACAAAAAGATATTTTTTCTACCATGCTGATGAACAAAAGGTGTTCGTCAGCCTTAAGGCAATCTTTTTAGAAAAGGAGTTCCTTGGTGAAGGAACCGTTGCCTCTAAGGTTGAACTTGATGAAGTTCAACAGGTAGAAGGACCGACACCAATAGCTGAACCTGAGTCGGATATGATTAGATCACATCCGGAGCCCAATATACCTGCACCATTAAGGCGATCCGGTAGAGTACCGCGTCAGCCGGACAGATACTACAGTTTATTGGTCCGGGACGGTGATCCCATCGAACTTGATGAGAATAATGAGGATCCGATCACCTATATGGATGCTATGCAGAGACCTGATTCCGAGAAATGGCTTGAAGCCATGAAATCCGAAATGGAGTCCATGAAGGTCAACGATGTATGGACATTGGTTGACCCACCTGAAGGGGTTAAACCCATTGGGTGTAAATGGGTCTTCAAAAGGAAGAGGGGCGCAGACGGAAAGGTGAAGACCTATAAAGCCCGTCTGGTAGCCAAGGGGTATCATCAACGTTATGGTATTGACTATGATGAGATATTTTCTCTTGTGGCAATGCTCAAATCTATTCGGATAATGCTTGCAATAGCTGCCCATCTAGATTATGAGATCTGGCAGATGGATGTAAAGATAGCTTTCCTGAATGGAGAGCTGACCGAAGAGGTGTATATGATACAACCTGAGGGATTTACATCCACAGATGAGTCCAAGGTGTGCAAGCTTCAGAGATCCATTTATGGATTGAAGCAAGCTTCTCGGAGTTGGAACATGCATTTTGATAAGGTGATCAAAACGTATGGCTTCATTAAGAATGGAGAAGAGCCCTGCATCTATAAATGGGCAAATGGTTCAGTTGTGATATTTCTTGTCTTGTACGTGGATGACATTCTCTTAATCGGGAATGACATCCCCGCACTACAGGGAATAAAAGTTTGGTTGTCATCACAGTTCTCCATGAAGGACTTGGGTGAAGCATCCTACATCCTAGGGATGAAGATCTATAGGGATAGATCTAAAAGGATGCTTGGGTTATCCCAGTCCATGTACATAGACACTGTGCTGAAGAGGTTCAGCATGGAGAATTCCAAGAAGGGCTATCTACCGATAGGCCATGGAATTTCTCTCTCTAAGAAGGATTGTCCGACAACTCCTGAAGAGAGAGAGCGTATGAGTAGAGTCCCATATGCTTCAGCCGTGGGATCTATCATATACGCCATGATATGTACAAGACCAGATGTGGCATACTCACTAGGAGTAGTGAGTAGATACCAATCTGATCCTGGAGAAAATCACTGAAAAGTGGTTAAAGCCATCCTTAAGTATTTGAGAAATACTAAGGACCAATGGTTGGTTTATGGCAAGTCAGATCTGAAACTTGTGGGGTTCACAGACTCTAGCTTTCAATCTGACCATGATGACAGCAGGAGCGTGTCGGGTTATATCTTTACTCTGAATGGTGGAGCCATCTGCTGGAAGAGTTCCAAGCAGCATACTGTGGCAGACTCTGTTTGTGAAGCAGAGTATATCGCAGCATCAGATGCCGCGAAGGAAGCTGTGTGGCTGAGGAAATTCATCAACGAGCTCGGAGTAGCACCCTCCCTCGATGGTCCAGTCCTGCTCTACTGCGACAGCACTGGTGCCATAGCTCAGGTGAAGGAACCCAAAGCACATTAGCAGACGAAGCACATCTTGCGCCGCTTTCACCTGATCCGAGAGATCGTGGATCGAGGTGACGTCGACCTTCAGAAGATCGATGGAAAGAAGAACCTAGCCGACCCCTTCACTAAAGCCCTGGCAATAAAGGAGTTCGACAATCACAAGTCGAAGATGGGTATTAGATACTATGCCGAGTGGCTTTAGGACAAGTGGGAGTTGTTGGGAAATGTGTCCCAAAAAGCCAATCGTCAAGCTGTTGACGGTTGAGCAACCAAGTATTGTAATTGATTTGTTAATAAATAAAATATATTTGGCATCTTCATCATAAGCTTTCATCTTCTAATGAACTCCGTTGTTATGATGAAGTCCTTAGGACTATTTAGGTTCGATAAAGAGAGGATTTATCGATTAGTCCTTAAAACTGTTCACGACCAAATGATAAGCTGTTAATAAGGACGACAGCTTCTATCGAGCATAGGTCGCTGTAGGCCATATGGGTTGGTTGTCCTCTTAACCAAAGAGTGTGGAGACACTGGTATGGCATACAGGTGAGATGTAAGGGTACATCATCATTGAACGTGACCAACTCCAGAGCATTCTGCTGTCGAGAATGTTTCTGATGGGATATAGGTATAAGTGTCCCTTAGACTTGAGATCGCCTCAGTGACTTGCAAGCAACTCACTGTGCTTTGGTACTGGACTAACTGAATTTCTAATTCAGGGATGGAAGGCTTCTGGGCACAGTCAAGTACTTGCGAAGTCAGAGTGTGATCGAGATGGGATTGACCACTCCAAGAGTTGGAGAAGAATGAGTCGCTGTATTTCAATTTAGCAAAACCTTGGCCAGGGTAATCCATCAGATGGATTTGATATTTTGAAATACAATGTGGACAACCTGATCAGAGTTGACAGTTGAGCTCTGGGGTGTCCTATGATCATTTTGGTCAAGGGGATGAATTATATGAAAACTATATCCGCATGGGTTCTAAGGATGTTGTTCTACACATTCGACCTATCCGGATGTCGGGTACCATTGCTAGATGGTCACTTCGATTGGTATAGGAATTTATTTCTATGCTAACGGCTTAGGTTCGGACCTATGAGGTCACACACATTAGAGTTCATGATCCGATCGGATGGTTGATCAACGATTAAGAATCATTATAGGGTTAAAAAAATCAATACGATTGACATTTAACCCAGTGCAAGTGTTGCAGGAGGATCGATTAGCAATTTGATTGCTAATTGACTTAATTTGATTAAGCCAATGGGCTAAAATTAAGTCTAATTAAATATAATTTAATTAGATTTAGTTTGGACTTGATTGGATCAAGTCCAATTGGTTTATTGGATAAGCCAAGTGCAAGGAAAGACTAGTCCTAGTTCAACTAGGACTTGGGTCAATCTAATTTTTAATTTGATTAGAAAATTAAATCAGATTTAAATCTAATTTAATCTGATTAAATTAGGTTCTTAATTAGGTTAAGACCTATTTTAATTGGGTTGATCTAATTTTGATTTGATTTGGTTTGGGAAACCAAATTAAAACAAGTTATGAGACAGAATCCTAGTAGGACTAGGATTCCACCTTGCGCCACATAAACCTTCTCCATGCCCTCTCTCTTATTCAACGCCAATCTCCACTTATTTTGTGCGACAAAAGCCCTCTCCCAGATCTCTCCCACGTTTACAAAAGGTCTCCTCTCTTCTTTCTTACATGGAAGGTGATTTGGATCAAATCTAAAAGGAATAAGTTTGGATTTCGAATTCTATGAGATAGAGTTTTAGAAATTCAAAACTCTTTCAATTTTGCACCGAATTTATCCAAATTTTTTTTAGAATTTTTGTGGATTTTAAGGTTTACATTGTACACCCTTTTCTGGTGATCCATACACAAAAATATGGAGGAGGTGCTCAAGAGTTGGGCGTCCCTTTACTTGCCATGTTTGGATAAGCCTTGACTAGGTGTTTGACCTAGACAAGGACTCTATCATATCTCTCTATATAAGATGAGTTTCTTTGTGAAATTTTAAAGAGAGATAGATATTTGAGAGGACTTTCTGCCATCCAAAAATCAGAGAGAAATACCTTTGGGTCGTGGAGATATAAAAGATGCAAGTTTGGGTGTCTAGAGAGAAAAACGTGAAGAAGAAGAGGGTCTTCTTCTTGGGTTTTTGTTTTCATATCTTTCCTCCCTCCATCTTGAGTTTTCTGAGAGTGTCTCAGATCTGAAACTCCTCCTTCTACTTTCCATCTTTAGAAGAGTCCAAATCAAGAAGAAGGAGGCACCTGATCAACCATCAAAGAAGGATCAGCGCAGTACTAGCATACTGTGCTGATTTCCTGAAGCAGGACTTCTGATCGAGATTCGTGGGCTCGTGTGGACGACTCCTAGAGGCCGGACGCGTGTGCGGCTTGCAACATCATCCTTAAGCCTGGATCAGCGAGGTTAGAGCGTCTAACTTGCAAGGTAATAGATCTGATCTATTATTTAATACATACATTAGATGTAGCTAGTATAGAAACATGTTGATATGATCAACATGTAGTTCATACTATATTTATATATATTTTAATTTTTGATTTAATGCTATATAATAATCATGTAATAGGATCTTAGATCTAGGGATTTTCTGATCTTAGAAAATAAATTTTGATTTATTTTAGTCTTCCGCTGTATGATCTTGAAAAAGTTTCAAGATCTAACCCTGAAACCCTAGATCTGGTTCCTACATTAGCAATCGAATTGCTAATAGATCCTCCTGCAACACTTGCACTGGGTTAAATGTCAATCGTATTGATCATTTAACCCTAGAACGATTCTTAATCGTTGATCAACCATCTGATCGGATCATGAACTCTAATGTGTGTGACCTCATAGGTCCGAACTTAAGCCGGTAGCATAGGAATAAATTCTTATACCAATCGAAGTGACCATCTAGTAATGGTACCCGACGACCGGATAGGTCGAATGTGTAGAACAACATCCTTAGAACCCATGCGGATATAGTTTTCATATAATTCATCTCCTTGACCAAAATGATCATAGGACACCCCAGAGCTCAACTGTCAACTCTGATCAGGTTGTCCACATTGTATTTCAAAATATCAAATCCATCTGATGGATTATCCTGGCCAAGGTTTTGCTAAATTGAAATACAGCGACTCATTCTTCTCCAACTCTTGGAGTGGTTAATCCCATCTCGATCACACTCTAACTTCGCAAGTACTTGACTGTGCCCAGAAGCCTTCCATCTCTGAATTAGAAATTCAGTTAGTCCAGTACCAAAGCACAGTGAATTGCTTGCAAGTCACTGAGGCGATCTCAAGTCTAAGGGACACTTATACCTATATCCCATCAGAGACATTCTCGATAGCAGAATGCTGTGAAGTTGGTCACGTTCAATGACGATGTACCCTTACATCTCACCTGTATGCCATACCAGTGTCTCCACACTCCTTGGTTAAGAGGACAACCAACCCATATGGCCTACAGCGACCTATGCTCGATAGAAGCTGTCGTCCTTATTAACAGCTTATCATTTGGTCGTGAACAGTTTTAAGGACTAATCGATAAATTCTCTCTTTATCGAACTTAAATAGTTCTAAGGACTTCATCATAACAACGGAGTTCATTAGAAGATGAAAGCTTATGATGAAGATGCCAAATATATTTTATTTATTAACAAATCAATTACAATACTTGGTTGCTCAACCGTCAACAGCTTGACGATTGGCTTTTTGGGACACATTTCCCAACAACTCCCACTTGTCCTAAAGCCACTCGGCATAGTATCTGATACCCATCTTCGACTTGTGGTTGTCGAACTCCTTTATTGCCAGGGCTTTAGTGAAGGGGTCGGCCAGGTTCTCCTTTCCGTCGATCTTCTGAAGGTCGACGTCACCTTGATCCACGATCTCTCGGACCAGGTGGAAGCGGTGCAAGATATGCTTCGTCCGCTAATGTGCTTTGGATTCCTTCACCTGAGCTATGGTACCAGTGGTATCGCAGTAGAGCAGGACTGGACCATCGAGGGAGGGTGCTACTCCGAGCTCGTTGATGAATTTCCTCAGCCACACAGCTTCCTTCGCGGCATCCGATGCTGCGATGTACTCCACTTCATAAACAGAGTCTGCCACAGTATGCTGCTTAGAACTCTTCCAGCAGATGGCTCCACCATTCAGAGTAAAGATATAACCCGACACACTCCTACTGTCATCATGGTCAGATTGGAAGCTGGAGTCTGTGAACCCCACAAGTTTCAGATCTGACTCGCCATAAACCAACCATTGGTCCTTAGTATTTCTTAAATACTTAAGGATGGCTTTAACCACTTTTCAGTGATTTTCTCCAGGATCAGATTGGTATCTACTCACTACTCCTAGTGAGCATGCCACATCTGGTCTTGTACATGTCATGGCGTTCATGATAGATCCCATGGCTGAAGCATATGGGACTCTACTCATACGCTCTCTCTCTTCAGGAGTTGTCGGACAATCCTTCTTAGAGAGAGAAATTCCTTGGCCTATCGGTAGATAGCCCTTCTTGGAATTCTCCATGCTGAACCTCTTCAGCACAGTGTCTATGTACATGGACTGGGATAACCCAAGCATCCTTTTAGATCTATCCCTATAGATCTTCATCCCTATGATGTAGGATGCTTCACCCAAGTCCTTCATGGAGAACTGTGATGACAACCAAACTTTTATTCCCTGTAGTGCGGGGATGTCATTCTCGATTAAGAGAATGTCATCCACGTACAAGATAAGGAATACCACAACTAGACCATTTGCCCATTTATAGATGCAGGGCTCTTCTCCATTCTTAATGAAGCCATACGTTTTGATCACCTTATCAAAATGCATGTTCCAACTCCGAGAAGCTTGCTTCAATCCATAAATGGATCTCTGAAGCTTGCACACCTTGGACTCATCTGTAGATGTAAACTCCTCAGGTTGTATCATATACACCTCTTCGATTAGCTCTCCATTCAGGAAAGCTGTCTTTACATCCATCTGTCAGATCTCATAATCCAGATGGGCAGCTATTGCAAGCATTATCCGAATGGATTTGAGCATTACCACAGGAGAAAATGTCTCGTCATAGTCAATACCATAACATTGACGATACCCCTTGGCTATCAGACGGGCTTTATAGGTCTCCACCTTTTCATCTGCGCCTCTCTTCCTTTTGAAGACCCATTTACACCCAATGGGTTTAACCCCTTCAGGTGGGTCAACCAATGTCCATACATCGTTGACCTTCATGGACTCCATTTCGAATTTCATGGCTTCAAGCCATTTCTCGAAATCAGGTCTCTGCATTGCATCCATATAGGTGATCGGATCCTCATTATTCTCATCAAGTTCGATGGGATCACCATCCCGGACCAAGAAACCGTAGTATTTGTCTGGTTGACGCGGTACTCTACCAGATCGCCTTAATGGTGCAGGTACATTGGGCTCCGGATATGATCTAGTCATATCAGACTCAGGTTCAGCTATTGGTGTCGGTCCTTCTACCTGTTGAACTTCATCAAGTTCAATCTTAGAGGCAACGGTTCCTTCACCAAGGAACTTCTTTTCTAAAAAGATTGCCTTAAAGCTGACGAACACCTTTTGTTCATCAGCATGGTAGAAAAAATATCCTTTTGTCTCTTTGGGGTACCCTATGAATGAGCATTTGTCAGACCTAGGTCCAAGTTTGTCTGTGACTAATCGTTTGACATAGGCCGGGCACCCCCAGACCCTAAAGTGTGAAAGTGCTGGCTTACGTCTCGTCCATATCTCATATGGAGTCTTAATTAGAGACTAACTTGAAATTCTATTTAACAGATAACAGGCCGATTCGAGTGCATATCCCCAGAAGGATATCAGCAAGCTAGCAAAAACCCATCATGGATCGGACCATGTCTAACAGAGTCCGATTCCTCCTTTCAAACACACCATTATGCTGTGGTGTTCTTGGAGGAGTCCATTGGGAGAGAATCCCATTCTCTCCTAGATATGTGAGAAACTCACTAGAAAGGTATTCCCCTCCTCGATCAGATCAAAGAGTTTTAATGCTCTTCCCAGTTTGTTTTTCTACTTCACTTCGGAATCGTTTGAACATTTCAAATGAATCTAATTTATGTTTCATCAGATAGACATATCCATATCTGGATAGGTCATCCGTGAAAGTTATGAAGTAGAAATATCCACCTCTAGCACTTGTGCTCATGGGCCCGCATACATCAGTATGTATTAGGCCCAAGAGCTCAGTAGCTCTCTCACCTTTTTCAGTAAAAGGTGACTTGGTCATTTTGCCAAGAAGACAGGACTCACAGGTTGGAAGTGATTCACAATCACTGACATCGAGGATTTCCTCTTGAGTCAACCTGTTTATTTTGTTCTTGTTTATATGACCTAGCCTACAGTGCCATAAGTAGATATCTGACACACTAT
The DNA here is from genome assembly GCF_000442705.2 of Elaeis guineensis. Taxonomy (NCBI): domain Eukaryota; kingdom Viridiplantae; phylum Streptophyta; class Magnoliopsida; order Arecales; family Arecaceae; genus Elaeis; species Elaeis guineensis. The sequence continues at coordinate 55,959,986 of NC_025994.2, forward strand.
CTAATCTAGGGTGCTTGCCAGTAGAATAGACTCTTATCGGGCTTGATCTTTTTGGTCTGACTCTGCACTGATGTTCCAGCCTGAACTTGCACCTTCTTCACTTTCTTCTTCTTGTTCTTCTTCCCTTTCTCAAAGGGTCGAGAACCAGAAGACGAACCTCCCACTAAGTTCACCGACTCCTTGTGAAGTTGGTGATCCTTCTCAAAGTTCTGAAGCAACCTCAGTAACTCGTGGTAGTTCTCTTCAGGCTTTGTCATTCTATAATGAGTGAGGAATGGGACTTAAGACTTGGGCAGTGAGTTCAGTATTACATCTTTCCCAAGCTGCTGATGCAAGGGAAAGCCGAGCTTACTCAATCGTTCCATCAGCCCGATCATGTACAATACATGATCAGTGACAGAGGCACCATCCCGTATTTTGACGTTGAAGATGGCACAACTAGTCTTGTGCCTCTCTACGTCATCAGGTGTGTCAAAGGCATCCTCCAACACTTGAAGCATGTCCTTTGGCTGAGCCATCTCGAATCTGCGACTGAACTCGTCGCTCATAGCAGCCAGCATGATACAGCGCACCGTGGTCTGATCACTGAGCCACTTCTGGTAAGTGTCTCTGACTGTTCCACGTGCATTGACAGCTGGCTCCTCAGGTGCAGGATCCATTATCACATATAGGATCCGTTCATGCTTCAGGATTATCTTCAACTTTCGGTACCAGCTACCGAAATTGGGTCCCACCAACTTATCATTGTCCAACAATGATCGGAGCGATAGGGAAGTGGCCATATTTGCACAAAGGAGAACCATAACCTAATTAGTAATTGATTCATTAAACCTAAAGATTTGGACTTTAATCAAAAGGTTTCTCCCACTATTTTATTCGAATTGGTAGCCTCTACCTCCAACTCGAGGAATTACCCTAATTCTTTAGCGGGTACTAGAATCCACTTAGACTGCACACAAGCCCAACTTTGGTTGGTCAATCCATGTACATCTAAGGGTAGGTTCATAACCAATTGTTTCTCTAAACAATTTTTAGTAATTTTAATTTTGCCCCAGAAACCTAATCAGTAGGCTTTGGCCTCCACTGTAAGGATCCGGTTAGGTCCAACCATTAACATGATCATACTTGGTGTATCTAACCAACGAATGATTAAGCCCAACTTTGGTTGACTCACCTAACCACCATTAGAGAGACACTTCCAAGTCGTCATATGATGAGTGATAATTCCATTAGTCAACAAGCACCAGGCCTTTGGGTCTGCAATGATTATTGAGTTAATGGACTCATTATCAAACACCTTAATGGGAGGCTATGACTCAGTTATCTCCATAACTTTGTCATTTTAAGGACCTAATAATTTTAGAGAATTTAAATAATTTAGAGGATGAGGTCAGATGAACCAGCTTATCATGATCCTCCCACTGACTTCACCAAGTCAGCTTAAGGGAGACCATTAAAAGGGTTGGTCTAGGAGCACCTAAATCAGTCACACTGATTTACCTAGCTGACATGGGTCAGCTCGAATAGTCAAGTGATCTGATCAAAACATAATTTCACCAAGAGGCCAGATAAGTTCGATCAGTGGGAGGGTCTGCCAAAGCTTGCCTTAGACACCATCAGAAATGGCCAGGTAAGCGGGCTCCCAATTAAAAACCACCGGTCTGGTTTACCTTAGACATCAACTGATTTAATTAGTTTTGATTAGATCAACCTAACAGTTCATGCTAGACTGCTTAGCCAAGAATCAAGTCCATTTGGTTCTCGTTAAAGACATGGACTTGACCAACTACAACTATTGTAATTGATCTAGAGAATCCTTGACCTAATCTAAGACAATAATTGATTAGATTTAGTCAATTCTCTAATTAAGTCCATCTTTAATCTAATCATAGGTCTAACCTAATTAATGGACCTAATTCCCACTAACCCATTACCCAATGTGTTATGATTTGTGTCTTAGGTTCTTCAATTCACAATCCTAGAACCTAATCAAACAACTTCTTAATTCTTAATTAAGTTTTGGGCTGAGGGTTGGGTTTGGCTTTTCAAAAAATAATTTTCATATATGTAAAACAATTTTACAATATGATTCTACCAACCATATTGCATATTTGATTCATAATCAAGATACAAGTGAAATAAACATGAAACTACTTTAGATCTAATCTAAACAGGTTCATGTAATTGAAATAGTTTCAACTTTAAACAATTTCTTTGCACAAAAATTATTAACAAAGAGATTTTATTTTAGATTTAAATATCTTTTAAATCTAATAAATCATAAATTTAATCTAGATCATATCTAACAAATTTATGATTAAAGATAGATCTACACAAACTATGACAACCTTTGCACTGTAAGGGGTAAACCTTACAGCAGGACAACCTTGCAGTTTGTGATTGATCTAAAATTTTAATTTTAGATTTAATAATCAGATTATAAATTAAATCTAATCTAAAAAATAATCTAAGCATGTATAAATAATCATGTAATAAAGAACCTAGGCTCTGATACCAATTGAAGGAACTAGATCTAGGGTTTCAGGGTTAGATCTTGAAACTTTTTCAAGATCATACAGCGGAAGAATAAAATAAATCAAAATTTATTTTCTAAAATCAGAGAATCTCTAGATCTAAGATCCTATTACATGATTATTACATAACATTAAATCAGAAATTAAAATATATAAATATAGCATGAACTACATGTTGATCAAATCAACATGTTTTTATACCACATCTAATGTATGTATTAAACAATAGATCAGATCTATTACCTTGCGATTTAGATGCTCTAACCTCGCTGATCCGGGCTTAAGAATGATGTTGCAAGCCACACATGCATCCGACCTCTAGGAGTCGTCCACACGAGCCCACGAATCTCGATCAGAAGTCCTGCTTCAGGAAATCAGCACAGTATGCTAGTACTGCGCTGATCTTTCTTTGATGGTTGATCAAGTGCCTCCTTCTTCTTGATTTGGACTCTTCCAAAGATGGAAAGTAGAAGGAGGAGTTTCAGATCTGAGACACTCTCAGAAAACTCAAGATGGAGGGAGGAAAGATATGAAAACAAAAACCCTAGAAGAAGACCCTCTTCTTCTTCACATTTTTCTCTCTAGATATCCAAACTTGCATCTTTTATATCTCTACGACCCAAAGGTATTTCTCTCTAATTTTTGGATGGCACAAAGATCTCTCAAATCTATAACTTCTCCTAAAATTTTATGAAGAAACTCATCTTATATAGAGAGATATGATAGAGTCCTTGTCTAGGTCAAACACCTAGTCAAGGCTTATCCAAACATGGCAAGTTAAGGGACGCCCAACTCTTGAGCACCTCCTCCATATTTTCATGAATGGATTACCAGAAAAGGGTGCACAATATATACCCTAAAAGCCATGAAAATTCTAAAAAAAATTTGGATAAATTCGGTGCAAAATTGAAAGAGTTTTGGATTTCTAAAACTCTATCTCATAGAATTCAAAATCCAAACTTATTCCTTTTTGATTTGATCCAAACCACCTTCCATGTAAGAAAGAAGAGAAGAGACCTTTTGTGAACGTGGGAGAGATCTGGGAGAGGACTTTTGTCACACAAAATAAGTGAAGATTGGCGTTGAATTAAGAGAGAGGGCATGGAGAAGGCTTATGTGGCGCAAGGTGGAATCCTAGTCTTACTAGGATTCTGTCTTATGACTTATTTTAATTTGGTTTTCCAAACCAAATCAAATCAAAATTAGATCAATCCAATTAAAATAAGTCTTAACCCAATTAATAATCTAATTTAATCAGATTAAATTAGATTTAAATCTGATTTAATTTTCTAATCAAATTAGAAATTAGATTGACCCAAGTCCTAGTTGAACTAGGACTAATTTTTTCTTGCACTTGGCTTATCCAATAAACCAATTAGACTTGATCCAATCAAGTCCAAATCAAATCTAATTAAATTATATTTAATTAAACTTTATCTCAGCCCATTGGCTTAATCAAATTAAGCCAATTAGCAATCGAATTGCTAATAGATCCTCCTGCAACACTTGCACTGGGTTAAATGTCAATCGTATTGATCATTTAACCCTAGAACGATTCTTAATCATTGATCAACCATCTGATCAGATCATGAACTCTAATGTGTGTGACCTCATAGGTCCGAACCTAAGCCGGTAGTATAGGAATAAATTCCTATACCAATCGAAGTGACCATCTAGCAATGGTACCCGACGACCGGATAGGTCGAATGTGTAGAACAACATCCTTAGAACCCATGCGGATATAGTTTTCATATAATTCATCTCCTTGACCAAAATGATCATAGGACACCCCAGAGCTCTACTATCAACTTGATCAGGTTGTCCACATTGTATTTTAAAATATCAAATCCATCTGATGGATTATCCTGGCCAAGGTTTTGCTAAATTGAAATACAACAACTCATTCTTCTCCAACTCTTGGAGTGGTCAATCCCATCTCGATCACACTCTGACTTCGTAAGTACTTGACTGTGCCCAGAAGCCTTCCGTCCCTGAATTAGAAATTCAGTTAGTCCAGTACCAAAGCATAGTGAGTTGCTTGCAAGTCACTGAGGCGATCTCAAGTCTAAGGGACACTTATACCTATATCCCATCAGAGACATTCTCGACAGCAGAATGCTCTGGAGTTGGTCACGTTCAATGATGATGTACCCTTACATCTCACCTGTATGCCATACCAGTGTCTCCACACTCCTTGGTTAAGAGGACAACCAACCCATATGGCCTACAGCGACCTATGCTCGATAGAAGCTGTCGTCCTTATTAACAGCTTATCATTTGGTCGTGAACAGTTTTAAGGACTAATCGATAAATTCTCTCTTTATCGAACTTAAATAGTTCTAAGGACTTCATCATAACAACGGAGTTCATTAGAAGATGAAAGCTTATGATGAAGATGCCAAATATATTTTATTTATTAACAAATCAATTACAATACTTGGTTGCTCAACCGTCAACAGCTTGACGATTGGCTTTTTGGGACACATTTCCCAACAATTAGGTCCCATGAGCTTGTCATTATCTAATAATGATCGGAGCGACAAGGTAGTGGCCATAGCTGCATAAATAAAAACTAGACCTATATTAGTACATAAATTATTAATACTAAATACTTGGACTTTAGTCTAAAGTTTCTCCCAGTATTTTTACGAATTGGTAGCCTCAACCTCCAATTCAAGGAATTACTTTAATTCCTTAGTGGGTACTAGAATCCACACAGACTACACATGAGCCCAACTTTGGTTGGTCAACCCATGTGTATCTATGAGTAGGTTCATAACCAGTTGTTTCTTTAAACAACTTCTAGTAATTAATTTTGTCCCAGAACCTAATCAGTAGGCTTTGGCCTCCACTGAAAAAATCTGGTTAGGTCCAACCATTAATATGATTTCTTTTGGTGAATCAGATCAATAAATGATCAAGCCCGACTTTGGTCGGCCAACCTAACCACCATCAGAAAGACTCAAACCAAATTATCATACTATGAATAATAATTTCATTAGTCAATAAGCACCAGATCTTTGGGCCTCCAATGATTATTAAACTAATGGACTCATTATCACTCACTTAATGGGAGGCTATGACTTAGTTATCAATATAACTTAATCATTTTTAGGACCTAATAATTTTTGAGGATTTTATTAAAGAATAGATGAGAAGATAAATTACCAACCAATTTCAATCCTCCCACTGACTTCACCAAGTCAGATTAAAAAAGATTTAATTAAGCCAGCATTAGGAGCACCTAAATCAGTCAAACGATCTACCTAATGACATGGGTGAGCCCTAATCACCAAGTGATCTAATCAAAACCTAATTCACCAGGTTGGCCAGGTAAGTGAGATCAGTGGTGGGGATAATGTTGCTCCTAGATTGATTTTGATGATTACAAAGCAGATTGAAGGGATACAAACAATTGAAAAAGTCCTTATGCTCTTCAAGGGCAAAATCATAATTTCACTAAAATCCTGATTTGATAGTACCATTTGGTAGAACAAATGATTTGAAATCTATTGGTGAAAATTTCATTATGTTTGGACTTATATTTTTGAAGTTATGAAGGTTTGAAGTGCATGAGTCGACTCATGAGTCAACTCATGGCACTATGAGCTGAATGGCACGCAAAAAAAATTCCCATGGCACGCTGGATTTTTGACTTGGCACGACCTGTGAGTCGACTCATGAGTCGACCCACAAGGCATGAGTCGACTCATGAGTCGACCTCTGCTGATTTGAGCCTAAAAATCCAGAAATCAGACCTTCTGGTCTGTGCAACAGAAGTCGACTCATGAGTCGACTCCTGATGCATGAGTCGACTCATGAGTCGACCCCTGCGACGGGAAATGTCAGCAACGGCTATTTTTTTGCCCGTTTTAATTGCCTTTTATGCTTCCTAAAAATCCTCTAACGGCTCTTTATCTGCCTAAATTATTTTCTCTTGCTACTAATGCCATAAAATGCTTAAAATGGTGAAAGAAAATTGCAGATTAAATAGCAGATCAAATTGCAAAGAAAAAGAGTGGAAATCGGGAGATCAAACGTGAGATCAAAAGAGAAGAGAGGATCCTAAATCTGAGATCAACGAAATATTCAAGAAGAAGAGAGAGGATCCACAATATTCAAGAGAGTTTGTGAAAAAGAAAAGCAAGAGCATTCAAAGAGAGAATCTTTCAAGTCGATTGTTTTCAACCTTGATCTAGAGATTGTTCAAAGCTTTCAAGAGATCTTCAATCAACAATCAACCTCTTCTCAAGCGTTCAACCGTTCATTCATCTTGAGAAAATCTGAAAAAAGGGGTTCTTCATTTGAGTAAAGCTTTTATTGTTATATTTGCTCATTTAAGGAGCTGTTATTGTATTCATCTGTGCTCTAAATATTCTTACTCTTTGTGAGTTTTTGTTCTTGTTTTTGGAGGATTTCCAAAACAAGGAAAGGTTGATCCGAACCTGAAATCGGAGTGTTTTGGGTTTGCTTGTACCCGGGAAACAAGTGTTCTAGCTTGGGATAGCTAGGGTCGGAGTTGCCGACGTCTTGTATTCTAGCTTGGGATAGCTAGTGTCGGAGTTTCCAACGTTTTGTATTCGGGTTGAATACAAAGGATAGTGGATTGAAATTCCCAAGTGGGATCTTGGAGAGTGGATGTAGGTGCAAGGTTAGCACCGAACAACTATAAATCCTTGTGTTTGTGGTGTGCTTTATCGCTTTATCTTATTTCTTTATTATATCCTTGCAATACTACTTTAGGTAATTAATATTGATTTAAAGCCATTGTTTTGTTCTTCATAAGTTATTTGTTGGGCTTAAATTTTTAGAAACCCAATTCACCCCCCCCCCCCCCCTCTTGGGTTGCATAGCTGGGCAACAAGTGGTATCAGAGCTAGTGCTCTAGCCCTTCTTTGATCTAACAATCAAAGAGCCAAAGATCTATGGCAACCCATGTTGAAACTTCTCTAGCCGAGGGGCAATCAACAAACCGACCTCCACTTTTCAATGGGTCTAATTACACCTATTGGAAAGCTCGGATAAAGATTTTCATACAAGCACTCGACTATGATATGTGGAGTATCATAGTGAATGGTCCTCACACACCCACCAAGATTATAGATGGTGAGGAGTCAACCAAACCCGAGAAAGAATGGGATGAGGTTGACAAGAAATTGGCACAATTAAATGCCAAAGCTATGAATGTTCTTTATTGTGCACTAGATGCTAGTGAATTTAATCGCATTTCTACTTGTGCATCTGCTAAAGAAATATGGAATAGGTTAGAAGTCACCCATGAGGGAACAAATCAAGTAAAAGAGTCTAAAATAAACATGCTTGTTCATAAATATGAATTGTTCAAAATAGAGCATGATGAGTCCATAACTGCTATGTTTACTCGTTTTACTGATATAATCAATGGTTTAAAGAGTCTTGGCAAATCTTATACTAACAGTGAACTTGTAAGGAAGATTCTCAGGTCACTGCCAAGAACTTGGGAAGCCAAGGTGACTGCCATCCAAGAAGCAAAGGACTTGAACACTCTACCTCTAGAAGAGCTTCTTGGATCCTTGATGACTCATGAACTTAGCATGATGCAACATCAAGAGGATGAAATCAAAAAAAAAAGAACCATTGCCCTCAAATCCACAACTTCACCTGATTATGAAACAGATGACTCTGAAGATGAAGATCAGGATGAGGAGATGGCTCTCATCACCCGAAAATTCAAGGAGTTTCTAAGAAAAAGGAAACAGAGGATGAGAAAAAAATTCACAAAAGGGGATCAAAGCATAGAAAAGGAGAAAGATCAAACCCCTATATGCTACGAGTGCAAGAAGCCAGGACATTTCAGATCTGAATATCCTCAATTGAAGAAAGGTCCAAAGAAATTCAAAAAGAAGGCAATGATGGCGACCTGGAGTGCGAGTGATGACTCAAGCTCCGACGAGGAAACCTCAACCGAACAAGTCAATCTGTGCCTGATGGCACATGAAAATGAGGTAACTTCTGAATCCACTAGTGAATTTACTTTTGAAGAATTGCAAGAAGCAATCTATGATTCAATTGGTGAATTAAAGAAACTAGGGAAGAAAAACAAAGAGCTGAAATTGAAAAATTAGTCCTTAGTGAAACAAGCTGAAAATCTTTCAATTGAAAAATTCACCTTGATTCAAGAAAATCAAAACTTAAAGGATGAAATGAACAAGCTGAAATCTATAGTAGATAAGTTCACCTTAAGTTCAAACAAACTAAATATGATCCTTGAAAATCAGAAAGCTATATATGATAAAGCTGGACTTGGTTATAAACCCCTAAAGAAACAAAAATTTCTGAAGGATATTTATTCAAGTAACAAGTCTACAAATATTACTTGTTTTAAATGTGGAAGAATAGGACATAAATCATACACATGTCTTATTAACAAATATGCAAACACAAAGAAAATATGGGTTCCAAAAGGAACCATTCTGACTAACCTGAAAGGACCCAAGAAAGCTTGGGTACCTAAGACAGAAACTTGATCTGTGCTTGCAGGTGTGTCTAGCATCCCAAGAAGGAAACAGGAAATGGTATCTTGACAGCGGATGCTCGAGACACATGACTGGTGATGAATCACAATTCATCACGCTTGATGCTAAGGATGGAGGGATGGTCACCTTTGGAGATAATGGCAAAGGAAAGATCATCGGGATAGGTAACATTGGTATCACTCCCTCCAAATACATTGAGAATGTTTTACTTGTTAAAGGTTTAAAGCATAACTTACTTAGCATTAGTCAATTCTGTGATAAAGGGTATAAAGTAAGTTTTGAATCATCTGTATGCATTGTGACGAGTCCTATTAACGATGGCATTAAATTTATAGGACATAGGCATGGCAATGTTTATATGGTAGACTTGAATGATTTAACTAAATTAGACATGCAATGCCTAGTTTCCTTAAATGCTAAAATAAATGAGACTAGTTGGCTGTGGCATCGTAGACTTGCACATATTAGCATGCATTCTCTTTCAAAATTAATTAAAAAGGATTTAGTTCTCGGTTTGCCAAAACTAAATTTTGAAAAGGATAGAATTTTTGATGCATGCCAATTAGGTAAACAAACTAGAGTATCATTTAAATCCAAAAATACTATTTCAACTTCTAGACCTTTAGAGCTCTTACATATGGATTTATTTGGACCAACTAAAACCACTAGTCTAGGAGGAAAACGATATGGATTTGTAATAATTGATGATTACTCTCGTTTTACTTGGGTTTTCTTTTTAGCTCACAAAAATGAAACTTTTCAAATTTTCACGAAATTTCATCGAAAAGTCACTAATGAAAAAGGGTTTTCAATTCAAAATATTAGAAGTGATCATGGAACAGAATTTGAAAATCATGACTTTGAAAATTTTTGTGAAGAAAATGGAATTGGCCATAACTTCTCTGCTCCTAGGACACCTCAACAAAATGGGGTAGTTGAAAGGAAAAATAGAACTTTAGAAGAAATGGCCCGTACCATGCTCTGTGAAAGCAACCTTCCAAAATATTTTTGGGCGGAAGCTATTTACACAGCATGTTATATTTTAAATCGTGCTTTAATAAGACAATTTTTAAAGAAAACCCCCTATGAACTTTGGAAAGGAAGAAAACCAAATATTGCCTATTTTCATGTTTTTGGTTGCCGATGTTTTGTATTAAATAATGGTAAAGAAAAACTTGGTAAATTTGATGCAAAATCAGATGAAGCAATCCTTCTAGGTTACTCCTCCACTAGTAAAGCATTTAGAGTGTTCAACAAAAGAACCTTAGTAGTTGAGGAGTCCATACATGTTGTCTTTGATGAATCTAACGATCTTCCTTCAAGGAAGAATGAGGGTGTTGATGATGCAGATCTACTAATAGAAGGTATGAAGGAGATCACTCTGAAAGATTCAGCAACTTCAAAAGACAAGGATCAAGAAGATGAACAAAATGAGAAAGGTGAAGAAATTCAAGAACAACCTCAAGGTACAAATGACTTACCCAAGGAATGGAGGTATGTTCACAACCACCCTAAGGAATTAATTATCGGTGATCCTATGCATGGGGTAAAAACACGTTCTTCACTTAGAGATGTACTTAATCATTGTGCTTTTGTATCTCAACTTGAACCTAAAACTTTTGAAGAAGCTGAAAATGATCATAACTAGATTAATACTATGCAAGAAGAACTCAGTCAATTTGAAAGAAATAATGTTTGGACCTTAGTGAAAAGACCTAAAGATTATTCAATAATTGGCACAAAATGGGTCTTTAGAAACAAGTTAGATGAGCATGGAAATGTAATTAGAAATAAAGCAAGACTGGTTGCTAAGGGATATAATCAAGAAGAAGGAATTGATTTTGATGAAACCTTTGCACCTGTTGCTAGATTAGAAGCCATTAGACTTCTACTTGCTTATGCTTGCTTTATGAAATTCAAACTATTTCAAATGGATGTTAAAAGTGCTTTTTTAAATGGATATATTTCTGAAGAAGTATATGTAGAACAACCCCCTGGATTTGAAAATCATGCTTTTCCCAATCATGTCTTTAGATTAAATAAAGCTTTATATGGTCTAAAACAAGCACCTAGAGCATGGTATGAAAGGCTAAGCAAATTTCTACTAAATAATGGTTTTTCAAGAGGCAATGTGGATACAACTCTATTCATTAAAAGAAACCAAAATGATATGCTAATTATACAAATTTATGTTGATGACATAATTTTTGGGTCTACTAATGAATCCCTTTGTCAAGACTTTGCTAAGCTTATGCAGGGAGAGTTCGAGATGAGCATGATGGGAGAACTCACCTTCTTCCTCGGACTCCAAATCAAACAATCAAAAGAGGGAATCTCCATCACCCAAAGCAAGTACACCAAGGAACTACTCAAAAGATTTGGAATGGAGAACTGCAAACCAATTGGCACACCAATGAGTCCCTCATGTAAGCTTGACAAGGATGATGAAGGTAAAAGCGTAGACTTAAAATACTATAGAGGTATAATTGGCTCATTATTATATCTAACTGCAAGTAGGCCTGATATCATGTTTAGTGTTTGCTTATGTGCAAGATATCAATCTAATCCTAAGGAATCTCATTTGAATGCTGTTAAAAGAATCCTTAGATACTTAAATGGTACACAAACTATAGGGTTATGGTACTCTAAGGACTCACAAATTAATTTGTTAGGATATTCTGATGCTGATTTTGCTGGATGTAAATTAGATAGAAAAAGCACAAGTGGAACTTGCCAATTTCTTGGAGTTAACCTAATCTCATGGTTTAGCAAGAAACAAAATTCGGTGGCACTGTCTACGGCTGAGGCCGAATACATTGCAGCCGGAAGTTGTTGTGCTCAAATCTTGTGGATTAAGCAACAACTCGAAGATTTTGGAATCAAACTTAATGAAACTCCAATAAAATGTGACAATACAAGTGCCATAAATCTATCTAAAAATCCAATACAACACTCAAGATCTAAACATATTGAAATAAGACATCATTTTATAAGAGAATATGTTCAAAACAAAAATATAATTCTTGAATATGTTTGCACTGAAAATCAATTAGCCGATATCTTTACAAAGGCCCTTAGTGAGGATAGATTCTGTGAAATTAGGAGAAATCTAGGAATTCTAGATCCATTTGCCTAAACTTCTCTTAATTATTATCAAATATTCTTAGAGCTCAATTTCCAACAACTATCCTAGTTCCAAAAGCTCAGTTTTACAACTCTAAAAACTTATCATTGAGCAAAATTCCTTCTCCCAAAATTTTGAATTTTTCTGAAATTTATTTGCATTTTTCCTAATTTTTTGAACTTCATGAGTCGACCCCCATGAGTCGACTCAATGGCAAACTTATAAATCCCACCAACTTCCATCGGGTTCATTTTTTTTAAAACGGGAAACCTTGTTTATGAGATGACTCATCTTCTCGTCGTCTTCCTTCTGAAAGCCGTCCTCTCCAACTCTTTTTGCTCCAAATCCAAGGATCAATTCTGAGGCAATTCTCCCTCCTTCTCTCCACCAAAAATCGCCTCCTTGAAAAAGGATTTTTCTGTGCTTTCTCGCATTGCTTGGCGTGGTTGGAACGTGCCCTAGAACTTCACCGTTCATTCAAAATCCACTTCTTTTCTCCACCAAAATTCTTCTTTACTCTTTTGTGATCCCTCCTCCACTGAATTCAAGTCTTCTTGTCTGCTACTTTATTGGATATGGCTCCAAAGATGAAACTTCCCCAAAGAAGGAAATCAATCCGAGAGCCTGAGGAAATTGTCCGAAAGAAAAGGCATGCTCAGTCTTCCACTGTTCCCAATCCAGTTTCAGTACCTGCCCAAGGTCCCTCTCAATCCTCCATAAGCCCCAGTGTAAATCTTCTTTCTGATAGAAAAGTAGAAACCGGGAAAAATATAGATTTTCGGTTCTTTGAGAAAGAAGGCTTTACTTTTGCTACCAAGATCAAAAATCAAGGATGGGAACTTTATTGCTCTCTTAAGGAAGTCACCTATGTTGATCTAGTCAGAGAGTTCTACCAGAACCTACATTATGGAAGTGGGTCAGTGACTTCAACTGTAAAGGGGATTGACATCTGTTTGGATTCTAGGATTTTGGGAGAGATACTTCAGTTGCCTAGTGAAGGATACTCATATATGAAACTCCCAATTAAAGAAGAAGGGATCAGAATTATCTTAGGAGAAGATTTTTCAGGAAGTTTAAACAGATTGGAAGCAAAGCTACTGTCCATTGAGATGAGGGTCCTGCATCAGATTGTGATTGTGACAAAACTATTCTTTCCTAGGAGTGGTAGACATGACTTACTATCTGGCAGAGATGTATGTGTCATGTTTCATATCATCACTCAGACCCCCCTAAACCTCCCTGCACTTATGATAGAGGCCATGAGAGAAACTTTGAACAGATCCAAGGCACACTTGCCTTATGGTATGGCCCTTACTAGAGTTTTTAGGAGGTTTGGAGTTAGCTGTGAGGGGGAGACACCTACCAAGCTCTCACATGTGGACACTTTCAACCAACACAGCCTGCACCGAATAGGAATTACAAAGACTGTTGGTGGTTGGATCAAGGGCTCTGAAGAAAGAGCTGAGGAGAGAGCTGAGGAAAGAGCTGAAGACAGAACTGAAGGCAGAGTAGAAGAAGAAGGTCCATCTTCTCCTGTACATGACTTCAGGGCAGCTTCACCAGATACCCAGTTCATTCCTGATACTGAGGCTGGCCCTTCTGAGTTTATTAGGATGCCCACACCAGTGTATCAGCCAGAGAGCAGAGCACCTCCTTCAGAGTTCAGACTGGCTGACGATCAGATCGAGCATATTTTACAGTGTGTGGCTTCTTTATTGTCTAGCCAATGGAGTAGTACTTCTTTTACACCTGGAGCTACTTCTTCTGATCAGACCATTACTCCCCACATCTCCACTGTATTTCAGATGATTTCAGATCAGTCCGTCAGGATACAGCAGCTTGAGGATACAGTCTGGAGACTTATTGGCAGAGTTCTTGACTTGCAGGGGCAAGTTCTTGCATTGGCCCATCCCCAGCCACAGGAGTCTACTATTGAGGTCACAGACCTCACTGCAGAGGCTGGCAGGCTCAGAGGAGCATTAGAAGGTGGATATGAGCTACTGAGGAAAGAGATCAGAGGATCAAGTGAGCATGCTACCACCCAGTTCACTGCTCTACTTCAATCTGTTTCCAGAGCACTGAACGTACTTGATTCTATCAGACTCATGGTATCAGCCCTAGTATCTCAGCGTTCTCAGCCTCCCAGTTCATCTCGTGGCAGAGGCAGACGGGGTAGAGGATGCACTTCTGATCCATCATCTTCTCATACCATATCTGATGACTCCGATCCATGATTTGTCTTGATCATTGACTTATCTTGATCTTTATCTAGATCTTAGGAGTTGTTCTAGGATCTATACCTTGGGGCCATGTATTGACATTTAGCTGGTTGAATTTTATGTATTGAAACAATTATGATATTAATGGAATCATCTTTTACCTATATCTTTGTAATGATTATATTTTGGTTATATTTCAATCTCTGATACATCTATTGAAATATTATCTTCTCCTTGTTGTTGTTTGCTATTGATAATTGCTATATTAAGGGGGAGCAAACATCTGTGAAAAACTCTAAAGAGGAAGAAATTAAAGAATATTTCAGAAAAAGAAAAGAAAGAGTTAACTATGTTTGATGATGTCAAAAAGGGGAAGAAATTAAAATTAAACAAAAATTGAAATTAGACAAAAAGCAAAACCCTAAATTATGAGAAAAAGGGGGAGAAATTAAATTAAAACAAATATTGATGAAATTAAACAAATATTGGAGAAATTAGACAAAAATAAGGATTGAAAGATTAAACAAAACTTTGAGAAATTTTGGTATCAAAATTTGGTATCAGACAGAACTTTAACAAAAAGTTATCCATCAAAAGCAAAATCATGAGTACAATGCAAATAAGTATTTTTTATATATAAGCTCTGATATTCAAACTTGCTTTTGAAATTTTACTTACCTTGATACATCAATAAGAAATTTGTTTTACTCTGATACATCCTACAATTTCTTTCAACTTGATCTGATACATGATAACATTTGATCCGATACAGTGTGAAGGTTTCTCTAATATATTATAACATTTGCTCTGATACTGTATAAAATTTTCTCTGATACATTAAAAATTTTCTTGCTCTGATACATTATAAAATCTTTTCTGATATCATTGTAAAAATTATTTTTGCTCTGATACATAGAAAAAGTTATTTATCTTCTCTTGCTCTGATATATCTTGAACTCAAAATGATCTAATACCCTTTTCAAATCTTTAAGAAAATGGACAAACTATTTTTGCATTTATATTACATGCCAAAAGAATCATACTCTTTTCAAGCATATACACCTATAATGGATTCTTTTGAAATTAATGCATTAACATAAATATTTTTGTTCATATATTTTGTCATCATCAAAAAGGGGGAGATTGTTGCTCCTAGATTGATTTTGATGATTACAAAGCAGATTGAAGGGATACAAACAATTGAAAAAGTCCTTATGCTCTTCAAGGGCAAAATTGTAATTTTACTAAAATCCTGATTTGATAGTACCATTTGGTAGAACAAATGATTTGAAATCTATTGGTGAAAATTTTATTGTGTTTGGACTTATATTTTTGAAGTTATGAAGGTTTGAAGTGCATGAGTCGACTCATGAGTCAACTCATGGCACTATGAGCTGAATGGCACGCAAAAAAAATTCTCATGGCACGCTGGATTTTTGACTTGGCACGACCTGTGAGTCGACTCATGAGTCGACCCACAAGGCATGAGTCGACTCATGAGTCGACCTCTGCTGATTTGAGCCTAAAAATCCAGAAATCAGACCTTCTGGTCTGTGCAACAGAAGTCGACTCATGAGTCGACTCCTGATGCATGAGTCGACTCATGAGTCGACCCCTGCGACGGGAAATGTCAGCAACGGCTATTTTTTTGCCCGTTTTAATTACCTTTTATGCTTCCTAAAAATCCTCTAACGGCTCTTTATCTGCCTAAATTGTTTTCTCTTGCTACTAATGCCATAAAATGCTTAAAATGGTGAAAGGAAATTGCAGATTAAATAGCAGATCAAATTGCAAAGAAAAAGAGTGGAAATCGGGAGATCAAACGTGAGATCAAAAGAGAAGAGAGGATCCTAAATCTGAGATCAATGAAATATTCAAGAAGAAGAGAGAGGATCCACAATATTCAAGAGAGTTTGTGAAAAAGAAAAGCAAGAGCATTCAAAGAGAGAATCTTTCAAGTCGATTGTTTTCAACCTTGATCTAGAGATTGTTCAAAGCTTTCAAGAGATCTTCAATCAACAATCAACCTCTTCTCAAGCGTTCAACCGTTCATTCATCTTGAGAAAATCTGAAAAAAGGGGTTCTTCATTTGAGTAAAGCTTTTATTGTTATATTTGCTCATTTAAGGAGCTGTTATTGTATTCATCTGTGCTCTAAATATTCTTACTCTTTGTGAGTTTTTGTTCTTGTTTTTGGAGGATTTCCAAAACAAGGAAAGGTTGATCCGAACCTGAAATCGGAGTGTTTTGGGTTTGCTTGTACCCGGAAAACAAGTGTTCTAGCTTGGGATAGCTAGGGTCGGAGTTGCCGACGTCTTGTATTCTAGCTTGGGATAGCTAGTGTCGGAGTTTCCGACGTTTTGTATTCGGGTTGAATACAAAGGATAGTGGATTGAAATTCCCAAGTGGGATCTTGGGGAGTGGATATAGGTGCAAGGTTAGCACCGAACCACTATAAATCCTTGTGTTTGTGGTGTGCTTTATCGCTTTATCTTATTTCTTTATTATATCCTTGCAATACTACTTTAGGTAATTAATATTGATTTAAAGCCATTGTTTTGTTCTTCATAAGTTATTTGTTGGGCTTAAATTTTTAGAAATCCAATTCACCCCCCCCTCTTGGGTTGCATAGCTGGGCAACAGATAAGCCATTAACTCGTCAGAGATCGAATCACTGCGAGTAGCTCCCGCTTAAAAATCATTGGTCAAACTGCCAAACTTACCTTAGATACCAACCGGTTCATTAGTTTTAATTTGATCAACTTAGTAAATAGGGTTCCACCGTGTAGCCATGAATTAAGTCCATCTTGGTCTAGTTAATGACATGGACCTATTCAACTACAACTATTGGAGTTGAGTCTAGAGTATCCTTGACCTAATCTAATTCAACTTTGATTAGATTTGATCAATTACTTTAATTTAGTCTATTTCTTTAAGCTAACCTTAGGTCTAACCCAATTATGAACCTAATCTATCTAACTCATTGACCCACAAGTTTATGCAATTGTCTTAGGTCTTAATTCATAATTCTAGACCTACTAGACAATACTTAATTCTTTTAATTAAGTATTTGGACTGATGGGTCAGGATTTGGCATTTCGAAAATAATTTTCAAATTTGAAAGGTTTTATTTTCTGTTCACCAAATATGTTGACTCATTTCACAAATATATCAGCATATTTCATAAATAGCAATCCTATTGCTAATTACATAACATAAAATAACTCAATCAAAATAAATCATGAATATTTCTTTCGCTACTTCATCTGCATGGGATATAATCACATCGGCACCCCTACTGCCATAGGAGACCCCATCGAATGGGAAGAGAGGGCCTTTAAATCCTACTTTTCTCCTATGACCGGACGGCCATGGCAACCAACCCAATTCGACTACTTGCTACTTGGATCAAGTATATCTAAATATACCAATTTTAAATTTTAAATTTTGAATTTTAAATTTTAAATAAATTTTAAATTTTAAATTTCAAATTTTTGAATTTTAAATTTTGAATTTTAAATTTTGAATTTCAAATTTGAAATTTCAACCAAATTTCAGATTTCAAAATTCAAATTTTGAATTTCAAATTTTTGAATTTTGAATTTCAAAATTCAAATCTCAAATTTTGAATTTCAAATTTTTGAATTTTGAACAACTTTCAAAATTTAAATTTTAAATTTTAAATTTTAAATTTTAAATTTAAACTTTTAGATTACAACTTAATCTACACATGCAAATATATATCATATCTAAGAACATGCTCTGATACAATTTTGTGGAAAAATTCAGTGCAGGGGTAAAATGATAATTTTAAAACTTTTTAAAATTACTATTTTATAGTAGAAATTATTAATTAATCTAATTAATTAATAAAAATTTATCCTACACTAAGATTTAAATATGATATATAGCATGCATGCATTTAAATTTGAAATTCGAATTTAAACAGTAAACACTTTACTGTAATATGTTCAGAACACAATACCTTTGTGCAGGTAGTAGATCGCCGCAATCTGATCACTGTCGGGAGAGTCTGATCATCATGATGTAGTCACACAGTGTGTCTGGTCTCTACGGATCGTCCACACGAAGCTCCCGATCTGATCGACTCCTCACGAGTGCTAGCTCGTTATAGAGCCCTTTCGACGATCGATGCTGATCGAACTCCTTCGATCGATGTCTGTCGATTCTTTGGATACTTTAGATCATCAGCAGACATGCTTAAGAGAATGTTGAAGATCTCTCTAAAATTTGATGGGCTCACGATACTCATATAGCTCACCTTCTCACTTTCCGAACTCCAGGCTGAAACCCTGAAGAACTCACTGAAACCCTGCGCACACCTTTTCTTTCTTTTCTTTCTTTTTCTCTCGAAAGGATATAGATCTTCACCTTGCACACAAAGATTCCTCACACCTAGATTTTCTCTTCAAAAAATTTTTCTTGCACACGCCCCACTCTTCTCCTCCTTTTAAAATAACAACCAAGATCTTATCCACGTGAGAGGATAAAGATGAGTAATTGTACATTTGAATTCAAATCAAATTTTGAATTCAAATAGAAACTAATTTATCCCTATCCACTAAGGGTGTGAGAAGAGGAGGGTGTGGCTTAATTTGTACGTGAGTGATTTCATGAGAAACATTTTCTCGTGTAATAAATGGGGTGCTAAAAGAGGATAAGGTCAAGGTGCTAAGATTGGTTACTCATTCAAATTCAAACTTTGTTTTGAATTTGAATGGCCAACCAATCATATTTATCCACTCATATGGCACATTAAAGTAGGGCATGGGGAGGGCTTTGCATGAGGAAAAATTCATGAGAACTTCCTTCTCGTGAATTCAAATGGGCGCAGTGGAAGTGAGGTGGCGCAGGGAGAATGGGTCAAGGTGGTTTCATTATTTAAACCAACCTAATTGAACCAAATAAGTTATACCCAATTAGACTAATTTAAACCCAACTAAATTAGGCTTAATTAGGCTCAATAAAATTCTAATCAAATCAGGAATTGATTAAGCCCAACTCCTGATCAAATCAGGGACCAAACTATCTCGACGATTAGGTCAACTCTTAACCTAATCGGGTCAAACCCAACTGAATCCAATTCAATTGGACTTGATCCAAAATTAATTACTCAATCAAATTGAGTTAATTAGTGATCAAATCACTAATTAAATCTCTCATAAATATTGAGTCCAAATTCGATGGGTAATCGGGCATCAGAATTCATTGATATGTAACCCTGATCGAAGAGTCCCAAACTAGTGGGACTCTTGACCCCGGTACCCAAAATGTGTGAGACTCGTGATCAGAGAATTCTGATTCTCGATCACAAAGTCTCAGACATATAGGACTCATAGTCCACGAGCATTAGGACTCTTCATCAGCTATCAAATCAGATAGAAACCTCTAATGTGTGTGACCCCGCAAGTTCGAATCTAAACCGGTAGCACATGAATCAATTCCTGTACTAATCGAAGTGACCATCTAGCAATGGTACCCGATGATCGGATAGGTCGAATAGTTACAATCGCAACACTCAGAACCTACGTGAATATGGTTACTATATAATTCATCCTTTTGACCTCTGTGTTTAGGACGACTCAGGGTTAAACTGTCAACCCTGATTAGATCATCCGAATCATGCTCAACTCAAACAGTCCTGTGACTCCTCACAAAGACTACCCTGGCCAAGGTTTTGCTAAATTGAAACACGACTGTACACAGCTCCTCAACTGGAGTGGTCAATCCCATCTTGACATACGCACCGACAAGTCAAGTACTTGACTACATCCAGCAGCCTTCCATCACTGAATTAGAAATTTAGGTAGTCCAGTACCTAAGTGCAGTGAGTTGCTTGCAAGTCACCGGGACAGTCTCAGGTCGGAGGGACATTTATACCCATATTCCATCGGAGCAAATCTTGACAGCAGAAATAGCTCCGGAGTCGGTCACGTTCAGTACAGATGTACCCTTACATCTCATCTGTATGCCATACCAGTGTCTCTACACTTATTGGTTAAGAGGACAACCAACCTATATGGCACACAACGACCTATGCTTAATAAACATTGTCATCTTTGGTAACAACGTATCATTTGGTCGCGAACAGATTTAAGGACTAAACGACAAATCCTCCTTTGTCAAGTCTAAATAGTCCTAAGGACTTCACCACAACATAGGAGTTCATTAGAAGATGAAATATTTTATGATAAAAAATATCAAAATAATTTTTATTAATTCATAATTTATGTACATATATAAAAATGAGCACAACTGTCAACAGGCTGACGATTGATTTTGGGACACTATTCCCAACAGCTCCCACTTAAGAACCACTCGTCAAACTACCGAACTTACCTTAGACACCAACCGGTTCATTAGTTTTAATTTGATCAACTTAGTAAATAGGGTTCCACCGTGTAGCCATGAATTAAGTCCATCTTGGTCTAGTTAAAGACATGGACCCATTCAACTACAACTATTGGAGTTGAGTCTAGAGTGTCCTTGACCTAATCTAATTCAACTTTTGATTAGATTTGACCAATTACTCTAATTTAGTCTATTTTTTTAAGCTAACCTTAGGTCTAACCTAATTATGGACCTAATCCATTTAATCCATTGACCCACAAGTTTATGCAATTATCTTAGGTCTTAATTCACAATTCTAGACCAACTTGAGAATACTTAATTTTTTTAATTAAGTATTTGGGCTGATGGGTTAGGGTTTGGTTTTTCGAAAATAATTTTCAAATTTAAAAGGTTTTATTTTCTGTTCACCAAATATGTTGACTCATTTCACAAATAGATCAGCACATTTCATAAATAGCAATCTTATTGCTAATTACATAATAGAAAATAACTCAATCAAAATAAATCATGAATATTCCTTTAGATCTAATCTAACACATTCATGATAAATTTTACAATTGAACCTTTACAATTAAGTCCTTTCGCTACTTCATCAGCATGGGATATAATTGTAGCGGCACTCCTACTGCCATGGAGACCCCATCGAATGGGAGGAGAGGGCCTTTAAACCCTACTTTTCTCCTATGATCGGACGACCATGGCAACCAACCCAATTCGATTACTTGCTACTTAGATCATGTATATCTAAATATATAAATTTTAAAATTTAAATTTTAAATTTCAAATTTTAAATTTTAAATTTTAAATTTCAAATTTTAAATTTTAAATTTTTGAATTTCAAATTTTAAACAAATTTCAAATTTCAAATTTTTGAATTTCAAATTTTGAATTTTAAATTTTGAATTTTAAATTTGAAATTTTAACCAAATTTTAAATTTTAAATTTCAAATTTTAAAATTTTAAATTTTGAATTTCAAATTTTAAAATTCAAATTTTAAATTTTGAATTTCAAACTTTTGAATTTTGAATTTCGAACAACTTTCAAAATTTAAATTTTAAATTTTAAATTTTAAATTTTAAATTTTAAATTTTAAATTTAAACTTATAGATTACAACTTAATCTACACATGCAAATTTATATATTATATCTTAGAACCTGTTCTGATACCATTTGAAGCGAAATTCAGTGCAGGGGTAAAATGGTAATTTTAAAACTTTTTCAAAATTATGATTTTATAGTGAAAAATATTAATTAATCTAATTAATTAATATATATTTACCATATACTAGAATTTAAATATGATATACAGTATGCATGCATTTAAATTTGAAATTCGAATTTAAACAGTAAACACTTTACTGTAATGTGTTCAGAACACAATACCTTTGTGTGGATAGTAGATCGTCATAATTTGATCATTGTCGGAAGAGTCTGATCATCGCAATACAGCCACACAGTACGTCTGGCCTCTGTGGATCATCCACATGAGGTTTCCGATCTGATCGGCTCCTCACGGGTGCTAGCTCGTTGTAGAGCCCTTTCGACGGCCGATGCTGATCGAACTTATTCGATCGATGTTTGCTGATTCTTTGAATGCTCTGGATCATCAGTAGACATGCTTGAGAGGATGTTGAAGATCTTCTTAAAATTTGGTGAGCTCACGACACTCGTAACTCACCTTCTCATTTCCCGAACCCCAGGCTGAAACCCTAGGGTACACTAAGAAAAACTCTACGCCTTTTTTCTTTCTTTTCTTTTTTTTTTCTCTCGGAAGGTTTTGGACCTTCACCTCATGCAGAAAGGTTCCTCACGCCCCAAACTTTTTCTCCAAAAAATTTTAGGCACGCCCCACCTTTCTCCTCTTTTTAAAACAACGTCGAACGTGTCTTATCCGTGTGAGAGGATAAAGATAAGTGGTTGCACATTTGAATTCAAATCGAGTTTGAATTCAAATGAAAACCAACTCATCCCTATCCACTTATGGCACGAGAAGAGAAGGGTGTGGACTCTTTGTGTGTGGAAAGGTTTCACGAGAAACCTTTTCTCGTGTAAGTTATGTAGCGCACAAGATGGATAAGCCTGAAGGCACAAGAGATAAGTTATCCATTCAAATTCAAACATGCTTTGAATTTGAATGGTTAACTAATCAACTTTATCCATCCATATGGCGCACAAAAGTAGGTGTGGGGAGGGCTTTGCATGAGAAAAAATTCATGAGAAATTCCTTCTCGTGAATTCAAATGGGCGCAGTGGATGTGAGGTGGCGCAGGGAGTTTGGGTCAAGATGGTTTCATTATTTAAACCAACCTAATTGAACCAAATAAGTTAGGCCCTGTTGGGTATAAAATACCCTCGGTCGAAGTTCTCGGTGGGATCGACCCTCGCAAGTCTCTTCCGACTTTTGACTACTATTGGTGAACTCCCGTCGCTCCGCCCGGACTCCTACGGGAGCCGAGCTCCGTCCACAACTTCTGCTGCAAGGAAGACTCCGCCCGAACTCCTATGGGAGCCGGGCTCCATCACCGACTTCAACTGCTGATAAGCTCCATCCGGACTCCTACGGGAGCCGGACTTCGCACCTAGCTTCTACCGCAAAGAAGGCTCCGTCTGGACTCCTACGGGAGCCTGACTTCGTCACCAACTTCAACTGCTGATAAGCTCCGTCCGGACTCCTACGGGAGCCGGACTTCACACCTGGCTTCTACCGCAAAGAAGGCTCCGTTCGGACTCCTACGGGAGCCGGACTTCGTCACCAACTTCTACTGCAGGTAAGCCTTGTCCGAACTCCTACGGGAGCCGAATCTCGTCTTTGATTTTAATTGCAGGAAGGCTCCGCGCTGACTCCTATGGGAGCCGGGCTCCGTCACCGACTTCAACTGCTGATAAGCTCCGTCCGGACTCCTACGGGAGCCAGACTTCGCACCTGGCTTCTACCACAAAGAAGGCTCCGTCCGGACTCCTACGGGAGCCGGACTTCGTCACCAACTTCTACTGCAGGTAAGCCTTGTCCGGACTCCTACGGGAGCCGAACCTCGTCTTTGATTTTAATTGCAGGAAGGCTCCGCCCGGACTCCTATGAGAGCCGGGCTCCATCACCGATTTCAACTGCTGATAAGCTCCGTCCGGACTCCTACGGGAGCCGGACTTCGCACCTGACTCCTACTGCTGGAAAGACTCCGCCCGGACTCCTACGGGAGCAGGGCTCCGTCCACAACTTCTGCTGCAAGAAAGACTCCACCCGGACTCCTACGGGAGCCGGGCTCCATCCACAACTTCTGCTGCAAGGAAGACTCCGCCCGGACTCCTACGGGAGCCGGACTCCACCTACGACCCCAACTGCAAGTAGACTGCGTCCGGACCTCTACGGGAGTCGGACTCTGTCTTCTATTCCGACTGCGAGAAGACCTCGCCCAAACTCCTGCGGGTACCAGACCTCGCTACCGACTCCAACCGAACTTCGGACGACAAGTCTGGACCCCCTGACAGGCCGTATTAACGGCCACGATTTTACTCCACTCCCTGCGACGGACCCTGCGTAGCTCCATTACCCCCTGACAGGCCGTATTAACGACCACGATTCTGCTCCACTCCCTACGGCAGATTCTGTGCGATCCCACCACTCCCTGACAAGTCACGACAACGGACGCCGCTCCACTCCTCGTAACTGATTCCACGTGGCGAGCCACAGCGATAGCCATAATCCCGCTCCACTACCCTCTGCAATAAATTCCTCCTGACTCTGGGCGGCCCATGACCAGACGGTTACAGGCGTCACTGTCAATTTGTTGCCCCCTCCGTCTATAAAAGGGGAACCCCAGATACGTTATTCTATAAGCTCCATTTTCTATCTCAAAACTCTGCTAAAATTTCTGTTCGAGCACTCCATTCTTGTTGAGGCAGAGAACTGACTTGAGCATCGGAGGGTCTTGCCGGAGCAACCCCACCTCCGGTTGAGACTTCTTTTGCAGGTCCCGGCGGCGACCGCGATTCCCTCGACTCCAGCTTCTCCGGCGCAGGCGGATTTTTGCACCAACAGGATTGGCGCTAGAGGAAGGGGTGAACCTTCACGGTACCTTTGTTCTTAAAGGAGTGCTCAACGGGGCCACCTCCGGCCATCTTCTCCGACACCCGCTCCTCCTTTCCCCCCCGCTGGGTCCTCGCCCGATTTCTTCTCGCGAAACATCCGCACAGCTACCCGCGGTCTCCGCAGCCATATCTCGGGCCCCAGTCCCGCCTCTGGTTTCCCGGGCCCTGCATCCTCCGGCAATGGTCGCCGGCATGGAGTGGCCGGACAATCGGCCTCCGATGGATTTCGCCAACACCATCTCAGGGGGGTCCCGGCAGGAAGCAACCAACGTACCACCCGTACCTCCCAAGCGGCAAAAGACTGAAGAGCCCATAACCTTCGCTGAAGAAGATGCCCATGGAGTCCAATTCCCTCATAACGACACGACACGGTCGTAGTTTCCATGAATATAGCAAATTACGACGTCCGTCGCATTCTCGTCGACAATGAAAGCTCGATCGATATCTTGTTCTACGACGTCTTTTCAAGAATGTCCATCCTCGACGGCCATTTGAGATTGATTAGCTCCCCTCTGGTAGGGTTTACCGGCGATGCTGTTCCGACGAAAGGAATGATAACTTTGACTGTGGTCGCAGGTCGATATCCAAAGCAATCCAGGGCTCTGGTGAATTTCTTGGTGGTGAAGGCGCCGTCAGCCTACAATGAAATCCTCGATCGACCTGGCCTCAATGCTCTCCGAGCCATCATGTCAACCTACCATTTGAAGCTGAAATTCCCCACCAGCCAGAGGATCGGAGAGGTCCGAGGAGACCAAGCCTTGGCCAGGCACTGCTACAGCATAGCCTTGCAAGGAAGCAACCAATCTGACCCCTGTCCTGTCGATGGATTGGATGCACGCGATGACCTCACCGAAGAGAGGGGCACCCCAATTGAAGATCTAGTACCAATCCCTTTGAACGACGGGAACGCGGAGCATGTAGCGATGATCGGCTCCAACCTGGAGGAGGAGGTGCGGATGCGTCTCATTGATTTTCTACGAAGGAATGAGGACGTTTTCACTTGGGTTCCGACAGATATGCCAGGGATTGACACGAAAGTCATGGAGCATTGCTTGGCCATCGATCCAAAGCATCAACCGATGAAAGAAAAAATCCGAAGTCATGCACCGGAGAGGCAGAAGGCGATAGCCGAAGAAGTGGATAAGCTCCTTAAAGTCGGATTCATTAAGGAAGTCAATTATCCTGATTGGATTTCCAACGTTGTCCTAGTCAAAAAAGCAAACGGCAAATGGAGGATGTGCATAGACTTCAAAAAGCTGAATAAGGCCTGTCCAAAGGAAAGCTACCCCCTTCTCAGAATCGATCAACTGGTGGACGCGACCTCGGGGCATGGGCTCCTCACCTTCATGGATGCATTCTCCGGCTACAATCAAATCATAATGGCACCGAAAGATGAAGAAAAGATTGCTTTCATCACTAATCGTGGCCTTTACTATTACAGGGTCATGCCTTTCGGCCTCAAAAATACGGGCGCAACCTACCAACAATTGATGAACAAAATCTTCAAGGAGCAGATCGGCCGTAACATGGAGGTCTACGTGGACGATATGCTTGTAAAAAGCAAATCTTCCAGAGATCACGTCACCGACCTCGAGGAGACCTTCGATGCTCTCCGAAAATATAGAATGAAGCTGAACCCAACTAAATGTGCTTTCGGGGTAACCTCAGAAAAGTTTCTGGGCTTCATGGTGTCGGGGCGCGGGATCGAAGCCAATCTAGAGAAAATTCGCGCCATCCAGGAGATGGCCATCCCAAAGTCGATAAAAGATGTTCAGCGCCTCACGGGGAGAATAGCGGCCCTGAATCGCTTCATCGCAAGGTCGGTCGAGCGGTGCTTACCCTTCTTTCAAACCCTCAAGCAGCCCAAGAACTTTTGTTGGACCTCTGAGTGCCAACAGGCGTTCGAGGAGCTAAGGAGCTACCTCGTCTCACCCCCACTATTGGCAAAGCCGGAGCCTGGGGAGGAACTATTTTTATACCTGGTGGTCTCTCCCATGGCTCTCGCGGCCGTCCTTGTCAAGGAAGAGGCGAAGGTCCAGCGGCCGATCTACTACGTCAGCTACGCTTTGAGGGACGCCGAGACCAGATACACCAAATTAGAAAAACTGACTTACGCCTTGTTGATCGCAGCCCAGAGGCTCCGGCCCTACTTTCAAGGGCACACCGTGACGCTGCTCACTGATCAACCGATCAAAGCGATTTTGCACCGGGCGGATGCCTCTGGAAGGATGGCAAAGTGGACGATCGAGCTCACAGAATTCGACATCAACTACCGACCCAGGCCAGCAGTGAAGGTCCAAATACTGGCAGATTTCATAGTGGAGTGTACTATCCCAGAGGAGGCCGAACCTGAACAAAGCGAAATTGACGACTTGAAGTCCCGACCGAACTCCCCCAAAGAAGAAGCGGATCCCTCTGATCGCTTTTGGGCCCTCTATGTGGATGGGTCTTCCAACATGTCAGGCGCGGGTGCAGGCTTGGTTAGTCCGGAGGGAATCGTCGCGGAGTACGCTCTGCGTTTTGAGTTCCCCGCAACAAACAATGGAGCAGAATATGAAGCTCTGATTGCAGGACTAAGGGTCGCCAAAGAGCTGGGAATAGACCAGCTTCGGATCCACAGCGACTCTCAACTAGTAGTGAGACAAGTCAGCGGAAGTTACGAAGCGTGGGAGGACAATATGGCCAAATACCTTGAAAGGGTAAAGGAGCTCGTCCCCGCCTTTAGCAGCTTCAACATCAAACAAATCCCAAGATTGAAAAATACCAGGGCTGATCTTCTCTTCAAGCTAGCAACGCTGGCTCCGATCGAGCTGCCCAAGGGCGTTCTCTTTGAAGTTCTAAAGCGTTCGAGTACAGAAGAGTCACGGCCCGTAATGGAGATTGACTACGAGCCCAGCTGGATCGACCCTCTGATAATCTATCTCAGAGACGGAGTTCTCCCCCAGGATGCGAAAGAAGCTCGAAAACTCCGGAACCAAGCCTCTCGGTACATCCTTTATGAGGACAAATTGTACAAGAGATCATACTTCTTGCCCCTCTTAAAATGCCTCTGACCTTCGGAGGCTGACTACGCCTTGTGGGAAGTGCATGAAGGAATCTGCGGAAACCATTTGGGGGCTAGATCTTTATCCCACAAGTTGCTCTGCCAAGGGTATTACTAGCTGACGATGCATCATGATTCGATCGAATATGTCAGAAAGTACGATCGATGCCAGAGATATGCCAACGTCCAGAGACAGCCCGCCACCGAGCTCACGCCCTTGAGTGCCCCATGGCCTTTTGCGCAGTGGGGGATGGACATCCTTGGCCCCTTTCCTATGACGTCTGGGCAGAGAAAGTTCCTCCTTGTAGCGATTGACTACTTCACCAAATGGGTTGAAGCCGAACCACTAGCAAAAATCACAGAAGCAAAAGTGCAAGATTTCGTCTAGAAGTCGATCGTGTGTAGGTTCGGTCTGCCTAGGACCCTAATCACTGATAATGGACCGCAATTCGCGGGAGCAAAATTTGCCGAATTCTGTGAAGATCTAAACATCTCCCATAACTTCACATCGGTAGCCCATCCTCAGGCGAACGGCGAAGCTGAGGTGACTAACAGAACCCTTTTGCAGGGGCTTAAGACAAGGCTCGAAAAGGCGAAGGAAACTTGGGCGGACGAACTTTATCATGTGCTGTGGGCGTACCGAACTACCCAGAAGCTGCCCACGGGGGAAACCCCCTTTGCTTTGGCCTTCAGTACGGAGGCCGTCATCCCAATTGAGCTTAAACTCCCATTGGCGTGAGTCGTAGCATTCGACGAACACCAAAACTCACGAAGTCTTAAAGCCAACCTCGACCTGCTGGAAGAAAGACGAGAGATAGCTCAGGTTCGAATGGCAGCCTACAGACAGAAAGTCACTCGATACTACAATGCCCGGGTCAAGAACAAAGTCTTTAGAGCAGGAGATCTAGTACTTCGATGTGCCGCTGTCTCGCTGCCTAAGGATCGAGGGAAGCTCGCCCCAAACTGGGAAGGCCTGTACGAGGTCAAAGAAGTAGTTCGACCCGGGACTTATTATCTTAAGGAGCTCGGAGGAGCTGACCTCCCGCGACCATGGAGCTCGAAGAACTTACGAATGTACTACCAATAACTTCATTTTAACTAAAAATTGTATATCTGCATGTCTTTGGTACTATCCTACATCCACAGGACAATTCAAACAAATTGTCTCGGAAGCGAGAAGAAAACCTCGTCTCGACAAAATCGAAGGTCCGGTTCCTTTTAGATCGGATGGGGGGAGAGGCCCTACAACGCCCATACGCGCCCCCACAGCCCTGTTAGGGACAGGAGGAGAACCTCGCCCTAACTTAAGCAAAGTCGAAGGCCCGGTTTCTTTTAGACCGGATGGGGGGAGAGGCCCTACAACGCCCATACGCGCCCCCACAGCCCTGTTAGGGACAGGAGGAGAACCTCGTCCTAACTTGAGCAAAGTCGAAGGCCCGGTTCTTTTTAGACCGGATGGGGGGAGAGGCCCTACAACGCCCATACGTGCCTCCACAGCCCTGTTAGGGACAGGAGGAGAACCTCGCCCTAACATGAGCAAAGTCGAAGGCCCAGTTTCTTTTAGACCGGATGGAGGGAGAGGCCCTACAACGCCCATACGCGCCCCCACAGCCCTGTTAGGGACAGGAGGAGAACCTCGCCCTAACTTGAACAAAGTCGAAGGCCCGATTCCTTTTAGACCGAACGGGGGGAGAGGCCCTACAACGCCCATGCGCGCCCCCACAGCCCTGTTAGGGACAGAAGGAGAACCTCGTCCTAACTCGAGCAAAGTCGAAGGCCCGGCTCTCTTTAGGTCGAAAGATGGGAAGGGCCCAACAACGCCCATATGTGCGGCCACGGCCGCGCTAGAGACAAGAGGAGGACCTTGTTCTAACCAGAGTCGAAATCTGTTGCTACAGGAATGGGAGAAGAACCTTGTCCCGACGTCAATTAAAAGTCCGGTCGTTCAAAGACCAAGAAAAAAAGAGAGGAGGGGGGGACTTCCCCCAGCGGCCCCCTCACAACAAGACTCCGCCCGGACTCCCATGGGAGCCGGGCTCCGTCACCAACTTCGACTGCTGAAAGACTCCGCCCAGACTCCCACGAGAGTCGGGCTCCGTCACCAACTTCGACTGCTGGAAGACTCCGCCCGGACTCCCACGGGAGCCGAGCTCCATCACCAACTTCGACTGCTGAAAGACTCCGTCCGGACTCCCACGGGAGCCGGGCTCCGTTATCAACTTCGACTGCTGGAAGACTCCACCCGGACTCCCACGAGAGCCGAACCATGCCCCGACTTCGTCTATGGAAGCCGAACTCCCGTAGCCTCCCCAAGAGCGGAGGAAAAATTCCAAGCGAAAAAGAAAAAGGAAGGCGATGGGTCACGTCAACAACAAATGAAAAACAAGCAGCGTCCAAGATACAGAAAATCCTGTCTCAACTAGGACTGGGACTCTCATCAAGAACCCCAGCTTTCAAGGAAGCTTTCAACACAAACCCAAGGTAAGAAGAAAAAGAGAGAGGAGGGGAAGGGAATGCAACAATAGCAACGGCAAAGAAAAAAGCTCGGCAGACAACGGTTCGACGCAAGGTATGGACAAGGTAACAAAATCACCTCCTCATTTTTCGACTAACAAGATGTACGTTACAAGACCCGGAGGGCCAGAAAAGAATACATTATTACAAGGCTCGAGCACACGGCTTGGAAGGGATACACCGGAGGCCACTTCAAGCCGCAAACTTCTCTTTCCGTTTCTGTTCTTCCCAGCCGCATTTTCCAGTATGTGTGACAGGCTTGTCGGCTCTCGCCCCCACCTTATTTCGCTCCACCTCCGAAATTCCAACCCTAGGGGGAAAAGGATGGGATAGACTCTAGGGGGCAATAAGGGCAACGGCATCAGCGACGAAGACCTGTTTCAAGAAGAATCGGGGTTACCCCGGGGGCAGCAGTGGCGCCAGAGATATACGCCATCATCGGATGCTCCATGGCAACCACCGACCCAAGTGTTCCGGCAAGGTTGGCATGCGCTACTTTCACCGTCCCCGCAACAAGTTTTACTGCCCCACCATCGGCACCGATCGCTTCTGGTCCCTCGGCCCCGATGACATCAAGGATCCCACTACAGCTTGTGACGACAGCTCTGCCCTCTTGACCGGTGTCATCCCGTCCTGCTGCTCCGACATTCTCAGGCAGAACGCCTTCACCGGTTGTCCCCGTTATTAAACCCCTGTTGTTGATGAAATTCTCCCTCGAGCCCTCTTTGAAGTGACGGGAACCTTCAGCGGCCGCTTTATGATCGGGGAACTCGTAAGCTGTCGTTCCCCTCCTTGCCCTCCTCCAAGCCTGTGGCATCCTCTTGAGGATGGCCTCCGGGACAGAGGCCCTGGCGGGGGAACCCCTTAGAGAGGAGTCGGGGGGCTGGAGACGGCAGAGGCCGGCGTGGAGGACGCTCGGAGTTGGCAGGTGCACCGATGGAGTGGCTGAGTGGCAAAGCTCTCAGACGAAAGAAAGATGTTGTCCTTCAGGCAAATTAAAGCCCCCGGAGGAAGGGTGAGGGGTTTAAATAGGCAGCGGATCTTAGCGCAGTTATGGTGGCGAGTGTCCCTAGACCCACCGATGCTCGTCACGTGTCCCGCGTGTCCCACTCGCCGCTACCGAGGGCTGACTGTTCGCAAATTTTCCTGGCGCGACGCTTGGGATCACGTCCCGGTGGGAGTTCCGAAAAGACTCTTCGGATCGCCCTAATCGGAAAAAGGGTTCCAGCATGCGCGCATTAAATGCCGACATATCCGAGGATGGTTGCGTGCGGACATCATAGGGAGAACTTCGGCTACGACAACCTCACTGTACTTCCTTCATTCAAAATTCAAACTCGAAAGTGGGGGGACTGGTGTTGGGTATAAAATACCCTCGGTCGAAGTTCTCGACGGGATCGACCCTCGCAAGTCTTTTCCGACTTTCGACTACTGTTGGTGAACTCCCGTCGCTCCGCCCGGACTCCTACGGGAGCCGAGCTCCGTCCACAACTTCTGCTGCAAGGAAGACTCCGCCCAGACTCCTATGAGAACCGGGCTCCGTCACCGACTTCAACTGCTGATAAGCTCCGTTCGGACTCCTACGGGAGCCGAACTTCGCACCTGGCTTCTACCGCAAAGAAGGCTCCGTCCGGACTCCTACGGGAGCCGGACTTCGTCACCAACTTCAACTGCTGATAAGCTCCGTCCGGACTCCTATGGGAGCCGAACTTCGCACCTGACTTCTACCGCAAAGAAGGCTCCGTCTGGACTCCTATGGGAGTCGGACTTCGTCACCAACTTCTACTGCAGGTAAGCTTTGTCCGGACTCCTACGGGAGCCGAACCTCGTCTTTGATTTTAATTGCAGGAAGGCTCCGCACGGACTCCTATGGGAGCCGGGCTCCGTCACCGACTTCAACTGCTGATAAGCTCTGTCCGGACTCCTACGGGAGCCGGACTTCGCACCTAGCTTCTACCGCAAAGAAGGCTCCGTCCGGACTCCTACGGGAGCCGGACTTCGTCACCAACTTCTACTGCAGGTAAGCCTTGTCCGGACTCCTACAGGAGCCGAACCTCGTCTTTGATTTTAATTACAGGAAGGTTCCGCACGGACTCCTATGGGAGCCGGGCTCCGTCACCGACTTCAACTGCTGATAAGCTCCGTCCGGACTCCTACGGGAGCCAGACTTCACACCTGGCTTCTACCGCAAAGAAGGCTCCGTCCGGAGTCCTACGGGAGCCGGACTTCGTCACCAACTTCTACTGCAGGTAAGCCTTGTCCGGACTCCTACGGGAGCCGAACCTCGTCTTTGATTTTAATTGCAGGAAGGCTCCGCCCGGACTCCTATGGGAGCCGAGCTCCATCACCGACTTCAACTGCTGATAAGCTCCGTCCGGACTCCTACGGGAGCCGGACTTCGCACCTGACTCCTACTGCTGGAAAGACTCCGCCCGGACTCCTACGGGAGTCGGGCTCCGTCCATAACTTCTGCTGCAAGGAAGACTTCGCCCGGACTCCTACGGGAGCCGGGCTCCATCCACAACTTCTGCTGCAAGGAAGACTCCGTCCGAACTCCTACGGGAGCCGAACTCTGCCTACGACCCCAACTGCAAGTAGACTGCGTCCGGACCTCTACGGGAGTCAGACTCCGTCTTCTATTCTGACTGCGAGAAGACCTCGCCCAAACTTCTGCGGGTACCAGACCTCGCTACCGACTCCAACCGAACTTCGGACGACAAGTCTGGACCCCCTGACAGGTCGTATTAACGGCCACGATTTTGCTCCACTCCCTGCGGTGGACCCTGCGTAGCTCCATTACCCCCTGATAGGCCGTATTAATGGCCATGATTCTGCTCCACTCCCTGCGGTGGATTCTGTGCGATCCCACCACTCCCTGACAAGTCACGACAGCGGACGTCGCTCCACTCCCCGTAACTGATTCTACGTGGCGAGCCACAGCAATAGCCACGATCCCACTCCACTACCCTCCGCAATAAATTCCTTCTGACTCTGAGCGGCCCATGACCAGACGGTTACAGGCGTCACTGTCAATTTGTTGCCCCCTCCGTCTATAAAAGGGGAACCCCAGATACGTTATTCTATAAACTCCATTTTCTATCTCAAAACTCTGCTAAAATTTTCGTTCGAGCACTTCATTCTTGTTGAGGCAGAGAACTGACTTGAGCGTCAGAGGGTCTTGCCAGAGCAACCCCACCTCCGGTTGAGACTTCTTTTGCAGGTCCCGGCGGCGATCGCGACTCCCTCGACTCCAGCTTCTCCGGCGCAGGCGGATTTTTGCACCAACATGCTCAATTAGACTAATTTAAATCCAACTTAATTAGACTTAATTAGGCTCAATAAAATCCTAATCAAATTAGGAATTGATTAAGTCCAACCCCGGATCAAATCAGGGATCAAACTATCTCGACGATTAGGTCAACACTTAACCTAATCGGGTCAAATCCAACTGAATCCAATTCAATTGGACTTGATCCAAAAATAATTACTCAATCAAATTGAGTTAATTAGCGATCAAATTACTAATTAAACCTCTCATAAATATTGTGTCTAAATTCGATAGGCAATCGGGTATCAAAGTCCATCAATATGAAACCTTGATCGTAGAGTCCCAAACCAGTGGGACTTTTGACCCTGGTACCCAAAATATGTGGGACTTGTGATCAAAGAATCTTGATTCTCGATCACAGAGTCCCAGACACGTAGGACTCATAGTCTACGAATATTATGACTCTTCATCAGCCATCAGATCAGATAAGAACCTCTAATGTGTGTGATCCCGCAGGTTCGAACCTAAGCCGGTAGCACAGGAACCAATTCCTATACTAATCGAAGTGACCATCTAGCAATGGTACCTGACATCCAGATAGATCGAATAGTCGCAATCACAACACTCAGAACCTACGTGAATATGGTTACTGTATAATTCATCCCTTTTGACCCCTGTGTTTAGGATGACTCAGGGTTAAACTGTTAACCCTGATTAGATCATCCGAGTCGTGCTCAACTCAATCAGTCCTGTGACTCCTCACTAGGACTACCCTGGCCAAGGTTTTGCTAAATTGAAACACGACTATACACAGCTCCTGAACTAGAGTGGTCAATCCCAGCTTGACACACGCACTGACAAGTCAAGTACTTGACTACACCCGGCAGCCTTCCATCACTGAATTAGAAATTCAGGTAGTCCAATGCTTAAGTGCAGTGAGTTGCTTGTAAGTCACCGTGGTGGTCTCAGGTCGGAGGGATATTTATACCCATATCCCATCGGAGCAAATCTTGACAGCAGAGATAGCTCCGGAGTCGGTCATGTTCAGTGCAGATGTACCCTTACATCTCACCTGTATGCCATACCAGTGTCTCCACACTTCTTGATTAAGAGGACAACCAACCTATATAGCACACAACGACTTATGCTCGATAAACATTGTTGTCCTTGATAACAACGTATCATTTAGTCGTGAATAGATTTAAGGACTAAACGACAAATCCTCCTTTGTCGAGTCTAAATAGTCCTAAGGACTTCACCACAACACAGGAGTTCATTAGAAGATGACAATTTGTGATAAAAAATATCAAAATAATTTTTATTTATTTATGATTCATATACTAATATAATAAAGAGCACAACCGTCAACAGGCTGACGATTGACTTTGGGACACTATTCCCAACAGAACCTACTGGCATATGGTTACCGTATAATTCATCCCTTTGATCCTAATGCTCAAGGAGACCCAGGGTTTGACTGTCAACCCTACAATAAGTCATCCACATTATATTTCAATCTTTCAAATCCATCACATGGATTACTCGAACTCAAGTTTTACTAAATTGAAATACATTAATGTATTAACTCCTACTAATTCGGAGGGGTCAATCCCATCTTGACTCATGCACTAACTTGACAAGTACTTGATTACATTTAGAAATCTTTCATTATTGAATTAAAAATTCAGTTAATCCGCACCAAAGTCAGTAAGTTGTTTGCAAGTCATCGTGGTGATCTCAAGTCGGAGGGACACTTATATCCACACCCTTCGCGAACTACTCTTGACGGCAAAGTGCTCCACAGTTGGTCATGTTCAGTGATGATGTACTCTTACATCTCACCTGCATGTTATACCAGTATCTTTACATTATTTGGTTACAAGGACAACCAACGCATATGACACACAACGACCTATACTTGATATCGCTATCGTCCTAGTAATAGTGTACCGTTTGGTCATGAATCAGTTTAAGAACTATGCGATAAATCTTCTTTTATCGATCAAAGTAATCTTAAGGACTTCATCACAACATAGAAGTTTGTTAAAAGATGTAATTATGTGATGAAAAAGATCTAAATAATTTTTATTATTAATCAATTCATATATATTTATAATTAGTACAATTGTCAAATGATTGGTTTTAGGACATAATTTCTAACATCTTTAGCATCCCACATTTTCATGTATTGACTGTTTCTTTTAAAGAGAATCATTTAGCTGATCGACTTGATAGTCCATAGGAACATAGTTTTACATGTTGATTAATATTCTAACTGTTCATCAATATAGCTCACTGCTGATTCTCCTGGTTGTTCCTTAACGGGGTTTTAGTTCAGTTGATTTAAGGCTTGCCTCCCTTATATAAAAGAAAAAAAAGGCAACACTTATGTTGGTGATGCTATTGGTGATATGGTGGTGATGATTATGGATGGTAGCCTTGAGTTATGGTGGTGGTGCAGGTGGTATGGTGGTAGCTTTGGCAAAAGGGGGATATGGTTGAGTAATCACAGTGGTATGGTGGTAATACCCAAAAGCAATAGTGATAACAAAAAGGGCACCAGATGAGCTGCAACACTCGTGAGAAGAATGACCATGATAGTTAGTAAAATTAGAGAAATAGATGGTACTGTAGCAGTGGTGATAATGACGGCAATGATAAAGAAGGCAGTGGGTATAGATCATGGAGAAAGAGAAGAGGCATAAAGATTATAGTGAATTTTTCTTTTTCTATGATCGGATTAAGGATTCATCTTTGCATGAATCCAAAATCATCCATGCATAAATTTCAAAGCACTCCAAACTCCATTGCTATGCAGATTTTAAAGTGATCCATGGATGATTCGCTAGAGGGATTCAACGGAGGAAAGAGAACTTGCTTTTTCACGTGAAAGATACAACCTCAATCTTTTTTTCCAATATATAGTTTCTAAATAAAAAAAAATATTTTATAAATTTCAAAGATATTTTTATCTCAAATTTTATCTCTATTATTTTAAATAAAAATAAAAAAAATTAACTATATAGATAAAATTTAAGATCTTCAAAAATTATTGTATGTACTGCATACACAACCATATATGCTTGTGTATGCCATCAACCGTCATAATGTATTGCAGTGGAAAAATGCTGAGATGAGCCCACAATGAATAGAACTCATGCTTGTATGTACGGTGATTGGTGGTGTGCACTGGTGTGGCACCATAATTTCTCCAAAGTCTCAAAGATGTTTCAAATCAGGAAATAAGGAAAAATTTAGAGTTCGGGCAGATATTTCGGCCTCGGGCTTGACCCAGACTGGTTTACCTACATAGTCTGGGAATTTGGACCCGACTTGGTCAAACGTGCAGTTTGACTCGATATGCTTGATTGGCCGCGGCCGTCCGTTCTAGCGAACCAGCCCCGAACCGTCAAAGAAAAACGTCAAACAATTTTTCTTAAAAAAAAAAAAAAAAACAAGCATATAATTCCTTAACGGGGTTTTAGTTTCATGGGTAAATCTTTTACCTACAAAAGAACGGGCCCTAAACGTCAGGATTCGTTTGCAATTTAGGGAAGGCGGCGTCTACGCGATTTCTCTCACCCTTTCCTTTCTCCTCGATTTCCTTCAGATTGGGGTAAAGGAGGTCTCTTTTGATCTCGATTCCTGCTCGAAAGGAGAGTTCCTCGCTCCTTGATTCTCTCACCCTTTCCTCTTTCATCCTTCTGTCCGTCGTCGCTAGGATTTGCTTCCGGAAACGAGGGTTTCTGGATAGCGGTTCTGGAATTCGAGAGCGCGAGGGGCAGAAATGTACAACGCGATGATGGACCCTGAGATGATGAGGCTCGCCCAGGAGCAGATGAGTCGGATCCCTCCCGAAGAGCTCGCCAGGATCCAACAACAGGTCGCTATCCCCTCTCTGTGGCGCTTTGAATCGTCTTTTGCCGCTTGGATCTGTAGAAAGACAAAGTTTTGGTTTTTTTTTAATGATTCTTTGTGTTTAATTTTATTGGATATGGGATCTAGAATTCAATTCGTCAATTAGTGGTGTGTGATGATCTTTGGTGTTTAAAGCAAGTTTATTAATGGAATTCAGGTCTGATTCGTTAGAAATTAGCAGTTTTTTTCTTTGAATTCCGTTAGTATTCTATGATTTTTGTTGGAATTATTCTTTTGATGTCAAAAGCTGGATTTTTTGGGATGGGGAAGAGATTTTTATTGGTATTTATGGGCTTATGTTTGATCTCGGCCTTGTATGGAAACGACAGTCTTCTAGTTCGGCCAGCTTAACAAAATCATCCATCATCAAGCCCCTTAACATATTTTATCACCATTAAAGATTGAAGTACGCAGAGAGGAACTTTTCTGGAGATAGAGGAGTGATCTAATACGTTCTGCCATTCCTCGCCACAGGGATAGTCTTGAGGGAGCCATTTTGTCAATAAGAAACATTGCTTCATCCACAGAACTACATCCTAGTGTGCCACATTGGAATGGTTTACTGTATCATGATATATTAAAATTTCAGATCATTCTCTTTGGTGTCCGGTGCCTTTTGGTGCTTGGGTTATGTAAGAACTTTCAAATCATGATTTTGGCGGTTTCTTTTACATTATTATTATTTTTGAACACCAAAAAGTGAGTATTATACCCTGGTTCGTGGCTCTGTGCCAATCAAGGGAATGTTGTTCTCTTGCGATTTTAATTGATTGCATGGTAGCTCTGATTTGTCCACAATTATATATTAGCAGAAGCTATTTTTCTATCACTGTTTTCCTATACTTGTTTTACCTCATAAAGCCAGTGCTCGGAAGCATTTCTTCTTGAATTAGTGTAACAATCTCTTGTACTGCAAGTGAAATGTTTACAGAGCCACCATGCCAACTTCTTTTTAGTCTTTATCCTCATTATATATATCGATAATTGAGATCCAACATATACTTTGGACCTGTGTCGTTTAACATTCCACTGCAAATGTTTTACTTTACATAGACAATCATGCCAACTTGGTCTCAACTCAGTTGTTAACATAGATTTCCTATTACATTGGAAACAACTCAATATGTCTATTGGATCTCTCCCCGTCCTTCCCCCTCTCCCTTCCTCCTTCCCTCCCTGCAAATATGTCATTCCTTTTTCCTTGATTGCTTAACTTCTAATGAAAATCTTCTTCCCTGCCCGCTTTCTGATAGTTACCTTCAAGCTGCAGTTCCTAGGCTTACATTTTGATGATTTTGCAGATGATGTCCAACCCGGAACTTTTGAAATTAGCAACAGAAAGCATGAAGAACTTGAGGCCTGAAGATATGAGACGTGCTGCAGAACAGCTAAAACATGCTAGAACTGAGGATATGGTTAAGGTTAGTGAGAAGATGGCTAAGGCTACGCCTGAAGAAATTTCAGCCATGAAGGCTCATGCAGATGCTCAAATATCGTATGAACTCAATGCAGCAATGATGCTGAAGAAACAGGTTCGTCTTACTTAAATTTGCTCAAAAGAACTATTACTATGATGATAATTTTCCCAGCAGAACAGCTTGTACATATAGACATCTCATTTCAAGGGTCATGGTAAGTATCTACTGTAAGTTCATGATTTTCTGATGAAATATAGTTTATAGGTATATGATTAGTACACAGAAGTGTAAAAGATATGCAAGGAAATAGTAGAATAAAAAATTTATAAGATCACTTTGTGGAATATCACCATTCAACTTTTAGGTTGAAATAGTTTTCCTGAATGTTTTGTAAAGTGGATTTGCTATGTTCTTATGTAGCATCAAGTTTTAGCATAAAAACAAAATAAATTTACTAGAGTTGTATTTGTTCAAACTGTAGCCTTCAAAAGCTTACTCAAATTTTAGGCAAACTTGTATAATTGTTGGGCTCAATAGAACTCCTTATCTGAATGTCGTTGGTCAAACAGTAATAGAATGACAGAGGCTTTTGTAATGCTTCTGCATTTTTTGATGCAAATCTTATCACAATTCTCTGAAAATGAAAACTAACCTATTGCACAATCTGCATCCTCTATGTTAAAAGAAATTTCTCCCCATTGCCTATCCATCAAGATATCAATTGTTTCCGCTGCTTGGATCTTTCCTCAAGTTAAGAGTTTTTCATTGATGCATGTTTTGGTTTAGGATTATACTAAACAGTCTAGGTAGATGTCTGGCATTTAATTGGAGGAATTCTAGTTAACCGATTGTAGTAATTACTTAACTAGATGAACAACATAATGACCATGTTACATTTATGGCAAACCTTACGGCAGTAACATGGAATATCCCTTTCCTCAACTTGGTTGGATTATACCTTTCAAATTTAGAATGAGTTGCATCTGACAATCCGCAGTTTTTTCCCTGAGTAAATAATTGCATCCAGTTGAACGGCCTTACTGTCATACTTCATCAACAATTACCTATACTTTCTACCTGGGCATTGTGAAAGACATTATCACCATATATTATGTGGCCAAGCAACTGATCAAGCAATCTTGAAAGGGTGTCTTTGTTGCTTAGCCTTTAAGTGCAACTTTTTGATAAAGCTATTATTATGATTATGCTTTCGAGTTTTAACCTTCCTTATCAAGCAGACAAGAAAACAATATATTGCCATGTCTAATAATAGTCTGGAGTTTTAGGAGTTTTACATTAAATAAATTTCATAAGCCTCCTAACGTACATTGCCTTGTAAAGAACACAACTGTCTTAATGTGCAGGTCGTAATGATTATTTTTTTGAGGTCAGGTGTGTATCAGACAATAGGTACTTTTGCTAAAGTTCAGAGTCGGCTTGGAAACTTCGACTGGCTATGCTGTCTGCTGTAACCTAGCTTTTTCTTAGTTACAAGGAAGACATCCTGGAAAAGTTCATTTTTGCTGGGAAACACAGTTTTCCTTCAATTTGGGTTGGTAAAATTAGCTAAAAAGAAAAAAGAAAAGAAAAAGAAAGGATCCAGAAACCTTTATTCTAGAATTAGGGAAACTAGGAATTTTCATTTTTAAGCTAAAAACCTTTAGTACCATAACTAAGATTTAATACTCTCTTTGAAAAGTAAAATTTAAGTACTTCTTTTTTCATTTTCATTTTCCTGTATGCTGAACACTTCAGTATTTGAACATTTTGTTTTCATGGAAAAAAACTGTTCTCCTCTTTTTCACTTATTTCCCTGTTACCACAAAGACCTGAACAGGCTTGATATAATATCAATTATTTAGCTGGTGTACACACACACTGCTAATAATTCTTGGCAGGCCAATGTAGTTGATGTGTCCCAGTCAATGTGCTCAGTGATGATGTTGTCATCGCTGATGCACAAATTGCTGAAGTTTATTTACAGTGTCTTAAGAAATTAGGTGTTAAAATTTCGACTATAAAAATCTCTGATTTCTAACACTGGTGCATTTGAGTTTGCTAAGCACTTCTGCATCAAGGGTGGATGCATGGAAGGAATGAAAGGGAGAGGTGCATAGAGGAGTCTTGTTAGTGAATATGCTCCTAACACGAGTGAGCATGTTTAAGTAGATTCCCACCCCTGCTTTTCTCAATGAATAAGAGGGGAGGCAAATATTTTTTCGGTTGACTCAGGGATAGAGGTTGGAATAGGGGACTGAGGAAAGGTCAAGAATGAGAAAGTCATCCTATTCGCTGGTGAAATACTAGTGAATGAATGCAGCTTGCTATCTGTTAGAACTTAGAGCCGATTGGTTATTGATTTACCATGTTTCTCATAACATTATTTGTTGTTCT
The DNA here is from genome assembly GCF_000442705.2 of Elaeis guineensis. Taxonomy (NCBI): domain Eukaryota; kingdom Viridiplantae; phylum Streptophyta; class Magnoliopsida; order Arecales; family Arecaceae; genus Elaeis; species Elaeis guineensis. The sequence goes on from NC_025994.2 coordinate 56,001,391, forward strand.
GGCCATTGCTTTAGAATGAATTTTTGTCAACTGTTTAATTTGGATCTTCTCATTCTGATAATCCATTTGTTCTTGTTTGGTAATATCCAGCATTACTCTTGTTTTTTTTAATTTTTTTCCTTTTCATATCAGGGGAATGAGCTTCATAGCTGCGGGCAATATTATGATGCAGCTAAAAAATACTTGCTTGTATGTTTGTACTTTCTTTCACCTGTTACATTAAATGTCAATTGTTTTCCTTATCTACCTTTTAAGGTTTTATCATCTTCAGATAGTAATAATAATTCGCTGACTGCTTCACATAATCAGGCAAAAAACAACTTAAAAGGAATTCCATCATCCCAGGGTGGCACTCTCCAGTTGCAATGTTCTCTTAATCTAATGTCATGTTACCTGAAAACAAGGCAGTTTGAGGACTGCATCAAGGAAGGGTCAGAGGTATGGTCAATTAATTTTTCACTTCCCCCCTTTCTCTATAGAATTACTATTGCAGAACCGAGATAGACGAAGAAGAGGAAGAAGATAGGTAGTAGAGCAAAGATAAGAGAAGAAATTTAGGAGTACTCAGAGAAGATAGATAGAAAACTCTTGCAATACTTTAATTCTCATTCATTCATAACATATTGGTAATATTTTACAAGCCCGTATTTATAGGCTTACAATCCCACAATTGGAAGTAGCAAATTAAGCAACTCATCTTAACAAAATAAGGAAATATATATAGAATCTTATAAATAAGGAAAACTAAAGCAAATCAAATCAGCATTTTAAAAAAATGCTAACCAAATTAGGATTTCACATCAAATCAGCAAATTTGAGGAAATTTTAATCAAATCAAGATTTCATATCAAATCACTAATATAAAAAAATCCTAATTAAATTAGGATTGCAAATCAAATCAGCAATTTTGAGGAAATCCTAATCAAATCAGGATGGCAAATCAAATCAGCAATTTGAGAAAATCCTAATCAAATCAAGATTTCAAATTAAATCATCAATATAAGGAAAGCCTAGTCAAATCTGGATTGGCACTCACGTCTAGTGTAACCACGTAAGGGCGGCTTAGGATCTCCATCAATTACATTCACAACATTTGACCAATATGTATATGTATATACATGTAAGTGCAGAAACACACACACACACACACACACACACACACACACATATATATATATATATATATATAGATGTGTGCATGTACATATGCATGGATGTATGCATGCATGCTTACATGTATGTAGTATGGATGTACATTATTCATGCCTGTGGAATGTTTTTGTGTGCACAAATGCATGTCACTAAAGTTTGCAAGGCACTAGATGTGTTTATCATGTAAATTATGTTTAGAATTTTTTTTTCTTAAAAATAAGAAGATTACTACCTAACTGACCAAAGCAGCCTAACTGAATACGTACTCAATTTGTCCAAGGCAAAACCTATGCCCAGACCAAAATGAATTGGACACGCCGGCCTATACTTAAGTAAATACTCCCATGTGGTGCAATGCTGGTCAATGCTTTGATTCCATCATGCGGAGAGAACTGCCTTATTCCTTTCAATATACGGACTCCTCTTTCTCTCTGATCATCCCTCAATCATTCTTTTCTTTTGATTTTGCATGCATACTACTTTTTTGAATTCCTGAACTAGGACCACATTGCAAAAATTGGCATTTAGCTTGAGTTCTAAAATATTAAAATCTCTTCTTTATAGCCATGTTTCTGATATATTTCAGTTTTCAATTTTTTCCCAATGGGACTTGTTTTAATTACAGGTTTTGGCATATGACTCAAAGAATGTAAAAGCTCTATATCGCAGAGGTCAAGCATTTAAGCAACTTGGAAAGTTAGACGTGAGTTATGATTAATCATTTACTCTTGGGCCTTTTTGACATGTCGGTTGTCTAATAAGTTAAACATTCTGGGCTAGCTTCATGCGTGAAAATTATTTTATTGAAAGGCATGCCTGCTGAATAGAGTTTTAATAACTGAAACATGTATTAGGCTGCTGTCTCTGATTTGAAGGTGGCTTATGCAATTTCCCCTGAAGATGAAACTATAGCTGATGTCCTAAGGTATGATGTTTCTTCACACAAAACACAGGATTTTCATATCAGAAGTATGAAACTCTGGTAATTCATGATCTATGGCAAAGTGGCTCATGGACATATGTATAATGCAGAGATGCCAATGAAAAATTGATGAAGGAAGGTGGAGATAGGAATGTGTCACAAGGCAAGTTTCATTTGTTTCTTCAAGTCATATCTAGGTTGATGTTATTATATGAAACAAAATATTTTCATCTTGCAAGTATAAATACCTATACTTAGTTTTTCTTGTTGTTTTTGCATGGTCTATTTTGCAGGTTTGGTTATTGAAGAGATAGTAGAAGAAGAGACTGAACCTGAGCCATCGGACAGTCATAGAAGTGCATTGAACTATTCTGTGACCCAGTCAGTTGAAGCTGGTGAGAGCTCTCAAAAAGTGAATGGGTCTTATCCGGGTTCCCCTGCTGATTCTGAGTTGTTACAAAGTTTCAAGGATGATCCTGAAAATGTCAGGTATATCGGGACTAATTTAATTTTATGTGCAAATTTTCACCCATTCTATAGATACATAATTTACTTGCAGCAGTAGCCCTTCTAAAGTGAAACATGGTGGAGAATTTTCAGTTCTTGGCTTAAAAAAATGTGCAACTATATAACTAAATTGAGATGTAATTTTAGCCATCTTTTATTTGCTTTATCTTTTCAGAAGTTTCAATCTGTTTCACAAACAATTATGTTTCCATTGGATAAATTGGATAGTGCCAGAACTTCACCATATCTGCATTTTATTTATCAGCATCATTTACTGAAATCACTGAATTTAGTATATAATATTTCAAACTCAACCAAATATGGCATAAAAAATTTCATATTGACCGATATGCATGTCTGTGTTTGCACTTACCTGCTATGTCCATTCTTTTCAGTTCTTTAATTGTTTATAACCTTCCAGGTTATTCCAAAGTTATGTCTCAAATGCCGAAATGTCACCTGACATTGTAAAATCAGCCACAGAAATGATGAGTAGTATGAATCCAGAAGAGCTTCAGAAAGTGCTCCAAGTAGCTTCTTCCTTGAGTGGACAAGGCCCAGATGGTACAAGGTTAGGTTCAAAATTTCCAGAAATGACACCTGAAATGGTTAAGATGGCATCGGATAGCATTAGCAAAATGTCTCCTGAGGAGCTTCAGAAGATGCTAAAAGCTGCTGCTTCATTAAACGTAAATAGTGAACCTTTTCCAACACCAACAGGAGGTGGTCGTGCCCAAAGATCAGAAAGTGTCTTGCAGTCCTCAGTTGCTTCAGGTAGTTCCTCTACGCAGGACAGCAGTGCAGGAAGAAATGCATATAATGAGCTTCTCAATTCAAACATAGGTCAACCATCTTCTAGTATCCCAGCTTCAACAGCTGATTTGCAGGAAAGCATGAGAAATTCACTGCAAGATCCAGCTATGCGGCAGGTTTGGTGTTTTTCATATACAAAAGTTTCAGCTTTCAGTTTTATGTCTTTTATTCCTCAAGGTTGTTATCAAGCATCTACTCTTACAATTTCTGTGTTTTCTTATCCCTTTAAGATTATCAATTGGCAGATGTTTACTTCTATGATGAAGAACATGAGCCCAGATATGATGGCAAATATGAGTGAACAATTTGGGATGAAGCTGTCAAAGGAAGAGGCAGCAAAAGCTCAACAGGCCATGTCATCATTATCACCAGAAGACTTGGACAGGATGGTATGCTAATCTTATTGACTTTGTTTTTATTTTTTATTTTTAATGTCTATCATTTTGGAAAACGAGTTTAATATGCGGCTAGGATACATGGGCAGTACAGGTAATGAATATTTCCTAGGTAGTATGTGGCATGTGGCTGTTTTATATGGCCACCTATGGTGTTTATAATGGTAAGTTCATAAAAGTTAACTTACAATAGTAAAAACAAACAATTTTAAAATAAGTAAATTTATAAAAGTAGATTAAAAAGAAATTTAGAAATAATTCAGTATATATTTAGAAAAATAGAAAAACTGTAGAGAAAGCAGAGGAGGAAAGGTGCCAGAGGGCCACATATCTGGGGCTTGGGTGTATACTGGCTACTTGGGCACAATACACATTGGAGGGTGGCCTAGACCCTAAGATGGGAAGCCAGGAGGCACATATGCATGTGCAGCTGCATATGTGGCTACATAGACCACGTTGACATCTTTTTTTATATTTTAATTGTTGCATAAGCATTTTACCTTGTAGATGCTTGGTTGTTCATTCCATAGAGTGAAAAATAGCTCCTGTATTTGTCTTTCCAAATTGAGATTGTGTTTTAGACTCAGTAGCTTCATTTACACCTTTTAGTTTTTGGGGGGTCTGGTATTGGTGATAACTGACATCTGCATGCTGAGAACCATGCTTGATAGACCAATGCCTTCTAACTTTTCCTTTCTTTAGTTACAGAATAAAAGCTGAAGTCCACGACCTATATTTTAAACAAGTTCATATGATGCTTTTTATGCCAGCCCATCAAAAGCTTGTTAGGTTGGATCGCAACTAGAAATATGCTAAGGGCCTATTTAGTTGCATCTACAAGAACCTTTTTTTTTCATGTATGCAGCTAATCTTAAAGCTAATTCTACATGAAATGCAATTAACATGTAATGCAACAATGTATTCAATCAAAATGCTGTGTTTTCACCAGTAATTAGGTGAGAACTATGTCGTTAACACAATAAGAAAACAATATGATATATAAAAAAGAATCATATACAATAAGTGTATAATAAGATCAATATACATTACATAATTGCAATGTATATTATTTTTCTAATATATTGTATTAATAATATTATAGGAATTTTGTAATAGTTAATACTTAATATAATAGGTATACTCTAACATCAAATAATATACAAGGTATCATAACATTGCCAATATATGAAATTATTACTATGATGAAAATAATATCTGATAATTTATGTACAATAAAATTGTAATAATATTGCAACACAATTATAATTTGCAAATATATATTATTTCTTCATGTAATGATATAATTATCATAATGAGATTTTGGAACATATTTCACTTTATTTTCATATTTGTAAAAAGGGGTCACTTATTCATTTTTCTAAGTTTGCCTGATTGGACTTATTAGAACTATTATATCCCTATTCTCAAATGAATGCACACAATTAGATGCACATCATAATAGTTCATGCACACATGTTTGAAACGAGTGTCTGATACAAGTTCATGTACGCATATGATGTTATCAAATAGACTTAAGGAGAGGGGGTAAGGTTCAATAGAGTTTAAACGGACTGCTTTTTCCACAGCAAGAAAAAGGAGGAAAAAACAGAGTGGGCTTTTCCTTGCAAAGTTTGGTAGTACATTATGTACTGTTTTCTTACTATATTTTTATTAATTAATTTTCTGATTCATAATTCCATCTCTTAGTTACATGTTGCCAAACAATTTCTCTATCTTAAGTGTGCCTTTAGATGATAAAATTGCCGACTTCTAATTCAATATATTGAAATCACAATTTCATGTTGCTCCACCCATAAAGCATTGCTGGTTATGATGATCAAACAAGCTGTAAATCTATACTAGAGCAAAAATAAATCTGAGTAGATGTCTTAAGAGAATGATTAGAACACTTTGTTTTGAAAATGTAGGTAGAAATTCAATGTGATTTAAAATTTTAAACTTGCCATAAACACCCTAAAATAATTTATGGAGTCATTGTTTTTCTTTCTTTTCTTTTTTGTTTTTCTGGGTTTTGGTATGTGGTTGTATGTGTCTCAAAATGATGTGGGGGAAGGAGGTTATAAGGTTAGGAGGGGATGAAGTATTGTGATTTTGGAGAGATCAAAGAGGTGGTGTTTGGGAGGATAGTTACAAGGCTTAAGGCCTTCATGGTTTCCATCTGTATTCTATTATAGGCTTGTGAATGACTCATGAGGATTTGTTGAAGATTGTTGTTTTTTTCTAAATCGAATTAAATGGTTCATTGGAGTTATCAATGAGAATCTTATCATCCTTATTCCTGTGGTAAAATCAGGGTTATCACCCTTATTCCTATTCAGGGAGTTATAACATCAAGGGCTATAAGCTGATTGGCATATTGAGCGATATAGAAATTGCTCTTAACATTCTAGGGTCCTGGTTTTGACATAGCTTCAACATTGCTTAAAGGGATGAGTGCATCAGTATTTGACATATGGTGGTGGCTTTATGAGTGCATCAGAGTTAGGCATAAATATCTTGTGCCTCTGCACTTTCCTGACTTGGGCTTTGGTTGAAGTGAAGGAGTTACAGTTCCTTGCCTATTTTATTTCATGCTTTTTTGTGATGCATTGCTGTGGGTCAAAAAAGAGTGAGCTCCGTCACATTCCTCAATCGGATTGTCCACCCGCGAGGTCAAAATACAGCATGTGCCAAGGGTTACAGGAAAGATCCCTCCCATAAAATAACTTCACCCATATGGGCAATTCTGTGAGAGTGAGCCTTTCCGACCTTTGTTATCACCATGATTGCTGAAGTTTTTAATAGGTTATGTTAGAGGCAAAGTGGGTGGCTTTCTTTTAGGTTGAGGTAGTTTTCTCTTTGACGACAGGAATGATCTTTAGTTGATTTATGGTGACTCATCAGTGCATTAAAGTCAGATATTAATCTGTTTTACCAGGTTTGTGTGTGAGTCTAACCTTGAAAAAGACTTGTGAAACTGAATTTTTCCTACTGTACATTGTTCAGAGATTGGGCTTGGCTTGGGTTGCATTCCTTATTCTATTTCATCATCTTTTCTGCCATTTGGGCTGAGTGAATTTGTAGATGGCCTTAAGTGCGCGTGGTGCATCGAAGTGTGGTTTATGTGGGCATTACTTTGAGGTATCTAGGATTCCATTTGGCATTGTGATACATGAAAAGAGGTGGTCTTCATAACTAGTTTTAGATTTTATATTTAGATTTTCTAAGATTTAGAAAAGATGAGTATTTCTTCTGTACAATTACATTAAGTTTGAAAGTCTTCCAATTAAGAGATTAGTTTCTTTCACATTAAGAAATATTATTTAGATTGGAAACTCAAAATCTTAACCTTATCTGAGCTTCACTTTGAACAATTTTAATTAGGCTCCAGGCTGGCTTTTTGTATCAGGGTTAGTTATTCTAGACATATACTTTTTTGTTGTGCTAATTTTTGGAGTAGTCTTTGGTTTGTGTGGCTCAGTTCAATCTTCTTGATTAAGATAAAGTCAGTACTTCACGGATCCATGTCAAGCTTAGTTAACCTCGCTTCTATTTGGTGGAACAATTCCACTGTACTTTTTTTGTTTGGTATGAAATTGCTGGGAGAATGAGAGCAATTACATCAGAGTAATCGAGGTTTTGATGTCCACTGAGCATTGCATCTTTTCGAAAGCTGCCATATCCATGATCTCTCAACTGGGATTGTTTTCCTGTGCTTGACCGAGTCTGCTGTGTCTTCATCAATCTTGATTGCAAAAGTGTTTAGATGGATATGTAGGATCCTTGTCATGGATATGCATTAAACTTCTATTTGGTATGAAGGATGGATGGAGGAAAGTCTATCTATCCTCTCATATGTTTAGTGAAACATGGAATGATGGATGGAAATGATTTTTTTCTATGTTTGGTATAGGAGGAATGAGAGGAAGGATGGATAATATTTATATAATATTTTTATAAAATTATCTTTCGATAAAATATTATTATTATCAATTTATAACTCTTATTTGTACTAAAGAAGAAAATAATGTATAAACTTATAATCTATAATTATATAAAAAATTATATAAATATTTAATTCAATACATAATTTTATAAATTAATTATTAATTATAATTTAGTTTAAATAGTTAATTAATATTATACAAATAGCTAATTAAAAAATAGTAAATATAAATAGAGAAATAGAAGATAATCTAATTATTTAATTATAATTATGAAAATTATATACTAAAATTAAAATAATGACTAATAAAATTTAATAGTATATGATTAATAGTACATATATAAGTATGTAAAAGATAGTTTTATAAGAAAAATTAATGAGGGGTAATTTTGTCAATGTAAAAATCTATCCTTCAATACTCCATCTATTCTTCATCCTCCCAGTTTGGAAGGATGCAAATTGGTGGGCCAGAGCGGATGGACAATTCCTCCTTTTTCATCCATTTTTTTTATAACTTTTTGAATCTAATAGTAGATGGAGGCCATCCATCCTTTCAATCCTATCTATGCACCCTCCCATGACCCCAACCAAACACAGGATGAGTGTTGAGATGTAATTTTTGAGCCTGTGTTCATACAACTGTTTGTTAATTCAAAATTTTAGGCTAATAGTGATCATGGGTCTTTTCCACTATTGGATTTGTCTCCATCGTAAACAAATCTAAATCTCTTAGTTTTACTATTGAAGCTTTCCCTACAGTCACTTGATTTTAAATTTCCTATCATCTTTAAGTTAGATGCCGCATCCCATTTTAGACTTGTGTCCATCTATTCATTTCTTCATTCATTTATTTGTATATTTATCCTTTTTCTTTTCTCTTATGAAGTTTTACCAAATGAGTTTTTGCAAATAGGTGACTTTTTCCTAAAGTTTTGATAGGAAGAGTTTGGGTTAGGGAATTGTGAGGATCCGTATGGGTGTATATTTAATCCTGTATCGGTTATTTGTTAGGAAGATGTTGGGTATTTATATAGGATCAAAGAATCCAAATAACACCTTTCAGTTAGTCTTTTTGGGTGAGGTCATGGGTTGTGTCAAATAGTATCAGAGCGGACCTGATTCATAATTTGTGGACTAGGAGATATCGCAACATGGGTTCATTGGGCTGACCATGGGTCGATCGTGGTGTTTATGAATGGATATATAGATTTGAACCCTTAAAATGGTGAGAACATCAGGACTTAAATGAGGGGGAGTATGTAAGGATCCATATAGATATATATTTAGTCCCACATTGGATATTCACTGGGAAGATCCGAGTACTTGTATAGGGCCAAAGAATCCAAATAATATCTTTTGGCTAATCTTTTTGGATGACGTCGTGGGTTGTTACAAATGGCAGAGCCAATCTAGTCTATAGCTTATGTGGATTAGGAGATACTGTAGCATGGATTTATTAGAGTTGACTATGGGTTGGTCATGGTGCGAGGATCTGTGCGAACGTGTATTTAGTCTCATATTGGTTATTCATTAGAAAGATCTTGCATACTTATATAGTTCCAAACAATCAAAAAATACTTTTTCACCAGTCTTTTTGGGTGAGGTCTTGGGTTATTACAAATGGTATTAAAACCAACCCAGCTTATGATCTGTGGATTAAGGAATACTGCAGCATAGATTCATTAGGGCTAACCACGGGCCATTTGTGGTGTTTATGAATAGAAATATGGATTTAGACCTTTAGCCTGGCAAGGATGTCAGGGTTTAAATGGGGGGAGTATGTGAGGACATATATGGTCGTGTATTTAGACCCACATTAGTTATTTATTTAGAAGATCTTGAGTACTTATACAAAACCAAAGAACCTAAAAAAATATCTTCGGGCTAGCCTTTAGGTGAGGTCTTGGGTTGTTATAGGAATCTAGTATATGATATTATTTATTGGAGATATCTCTAGATTCTCTATGAACTTGGACACATTCCTATGACATTACGAACATTGCGATCCCGTCTGAAAGAGTTCTTCCCCAAGAGACTTAGAGGTAGAGATATTTTTCCTCTCTTTATCACATATCATCCTTTATTTTGGTTTTTCTTCTTTAATTAGTGAATAATAAATTCTGCCAAATCTTAGAATTTAATTCCAATACTATGCTTCTTGTAACTTATCATGAACCATTTAGATATGCATTTGTACTATGTTTTACATTCTTTACACAGAAATAGCATCTATATTGGCACTTATAGAAAATAGATATTTTTAGATTGGTTGTTTTTGATGTTGAGGGAGTTGTAAAACTGTTTCACTTAATTTAACATCTTTGTGCATCTGCTTAGGTTAGACATTGATCTTTATGAGTTTCTCAATGGTGGCATTTTTATCATATTATGGAATTTGAATTTTTCTTAACAAGCAAATAGTTATACTAAAATATAAGAGATGTCAGTGCTTGGTTGGCGCCTTATGTTTGTCTGAATTGTTAACTTGTTGAACATGTGAACCAAAGCTTGCCATATTTATCTGATATCTAATTTTATTGTCTTTTCAGATGCGTTGGGCAGAACGGGCCCAGCGAGGGTTTGAAACTATAAAGAAGACAAAGAACTGGCTTTTAGGAAGGCCCGGCATGATCCTTGCGATTGTTGTGCTTATACTGGCTTTCATCTTTCATCAGCTTGGATTTATTGGGGGATGATCACCAAAATTTTTCCAAATCATTGAGAAGTTGGATATCGTTGAAACATCATCTGGATGTCATCGTGGCAACAGACGAGGGGTGTCAATAGGCCTGTTTCTAACATCATTGGTGCCCTTTCTGTCCAAAGCGTTGGGCCCCACAGACGCCCATTTAATAATGTGTAACCTGAGTGGTCCTAGTCTGCCTGCAAGAAAGGTAGGTGAATCAAGAACAAGCAAAGTAGTATTGGATTTTAGTAGTTCTCTGCTTTGCCCGGATGTGTTTATAGCAATGATTTGATGTCATTAAACGGGAGATTATTGCAGTGAGGAATTAGTGGCACTGCTACAAAATCTATACTGTTAATCTAGGACCTCTTTGGCATTGTTGCTGGCTTCCCTGTCTTAAAAAACGGAGTACAAGTAATCAATGCTTTGTTTCCAATTGTCCAAATGGGTTTTATTAGAAGGAAAATTTAACTGGTTTGGTGTTTTTTGGTGGCTATTGGTCACTAGCAGCTGGTATTCGGAGCAGATACATTTGCTACAGAGATTTAAATGTCTTGATTCTTTTGAAAATACAAAAATAAGTTTTGCAAAGTGTTTCATGTTTTGCCCTTAAATTCTGTTTAAGGTTTTTCTATTTTAAGGGCTTTCAATTGTGAGTGCATGTTGTGTGTATATTTTGGAGAACTAGGATGTTTGCAATCTGGCGGGAAACGAAATTCTTTGTACACTGAGGGTTGTGTAGAAAATTCGACGTAGAGTCTCATCCGATTGGTTTACGTAGTTATTATTTTTCATTGCGTATTTAATGCTATCAAATCGATTTTTTAATTTAAAAATTTTGTATGATAAAAATATTTTTGTTCTTTGAAAAAATTATAATATTTTATATATATATTATGACATCCTGCATTCATAATATGCATATGGTGTCATAATTTTTTTATAAATAATAAAAATATTTTTGTTATTTAAAAATTTTAAGTGAAAAAATTGGTCTGTGGATATTAAATATGCATTGAAAAGTAGTTGGACAAAAATATCTTTCTCATATTATGATATTTGAAGTTATATTATGACATTTTGGATTATATTACGTCATAAAATGTCATAATTTTTTTTTCAAAAGATGTACATATTTTTATCATATAAAATTTTTAAATGAAAAAATCGATCTGTAGATAGTAAATATATGTTGAAAAATGATGATTATATGGATTAATCGAATAAAGTGATGTATTTCACATCAATTTTTTTTACATCGTGGTGTACAAAAAATTTTCTAGACGAGGGTGGGAGGCTTAAAACTGAGCGGTGACTATCGATTCAACTGCACTAACTTGAACCCTTAATGAGAAATTGTTAGGTGGACCAGGTCCATCATGGTTCGGATGAAATGAATCTTTTTTTTCCCTCTTTATTCTCTTCTAGGGTGGCTGCAACCCAGGTCCACGGTAGATCTGGTCCATCCAATAATTTGCTCCTAACGATGTCTTTAGAGTTTAAGCATTGGAATTCCACCTGAAGGCTAGAAAAGTATGAGCTTACTTTGTTTTCTCCGTGAAATGGTTCTAGCTTTCTGTAGGTGTTATTAGCTGACATCTCCAATTCTAGGAGTCTGCAGTGCTTTGTGTCAATTTCCTACACATTTTTATTTTAGTGAAGGCCTTTGGAGAGGCTCTTAACATTAGCCAAACACCTCCATATTGGAAGAGAGTCTCTTGGAGCGGTATTCCACTGGAGGTTGCTTTTTGAGAAATTTCCCCACTAAAATTTGCTGCCAAGCCAACTGCTACATATCAAGTTCTACGGGGAATTTCTCTTAAAGCCATCTAAATCTCTTATGTTGTTGGATCCCATGACTTTTTGAGATCTTCATAAGAATTTAATTTAGCTGAAGAAGGGAGGTGTATATTCACATATTGGAGAACCTCTCCTGGGAAGATAATGACCTCCTCCATTTGACACCTTAAGTATTTAATTGAGCTGAAGAAAGAAGGCATACTCAAATATTGCAGATCTCTCTTAGAAAGATTGTGACCTCTGGCATTTGTAGGTCGTTGGTTTTGGGGAAAGAAACCCTAGAAATACTGGTCGGTTCCTTGTGAGCCTTTCGATATCCTGAATCTAACAATCATGTTTTAAAAAAAGATGTTTCATAGCAGTGTTGCAGCATGATGATTTGATAATGTTAAAAGTATGAGTAATCGAAACATTTGTGTAAATGAAACTCGACCGGCCGATACTAATGGGTACTTGTTTAAATGGATCAACTAGCTTGGACCAAATGAATTTGAAATCACTAAGTTTAACATCAGTCGATTCTATATCATGAAAATTACAATGTAAAGCTTAGGTAGGGGCTTCAATTTTCTGTTGATTTTTCTGGCGTAATGCACAGGTTCCATAGCACTGAACAATGGATATCTTACAATTCACCTAGATCCATAGACAAGCCATCTGGAATAAGCACATCTCAATAATTCAATAATTCATTTAAAGCATGATATTTTACAGCATCACTATGGTATGACATTTGATTGTGAGTCATAATCTTGATTATAGAGGAATTAACACAACCATCTCTAATAGTATCAGAAAAACCTAACTAATGGAATTCTATGAAAAAAATTTAATCGAGTTGAATCACACTATATAAATGGCTGGGTTGCACCATCATATTAGTTATGTAAATTAGTGCATCCATCACTTAAAAAAAAAAAATCATTCAAAAGTTCATGGCCTGTTTGGTATCGATTTTATTTTCATTTTTCTCATTTTAAAAATAAAATCATAAAAATCGAGACCAAATATCTAATGCTGCTGCTTATATTTCTTATTTTTAAAATATCATTTCATTGTTTTTAAAAAAATAAAAATAAATAAAGTTTTTACTTTCATCTTTTAAAAGCAAGAACTTTTCTTTTTTACTACCACTATTAATACGATAACATTATTACCAAGCCACCCCATAGTTGAATAGCTAGAAGCTTGAGCTCAACTTAATTTAAAATATTCGAATTTGAAATTCAACTCAAGATCAATTGAGTCTTAATTTATCGAGCTCGAGCTTAGTTGGATGAAAAAAAAATAATACTTGAAATTAACTCGATTAGACTCAAATATCAACTAAAATATACTTGAGCTTGAATTTAAACTTAAATTCAAGCCTTAGCATATTAATAATATATATTAATATATATTATAAATAAAAATAATATTATTAAATATATATAAAAATTTTAAATAGGTTTGTGAGGTTTTGACCAACTATCTTGCTACTCGAGTTCGATAGTAGCCGAATCGAGTCAAGCTCGCGCGCTACTCGACTTATTTGTATCTCTAATTTTCACCACTACCATTATTATTGTCGTTGTCACCTTTGTCAATAGTAATACAACCACCCACTCCATTGTTTTTCATATTAATATTTAAAAATAATTAACTAGACAAAATATATTTACATTAAAAATAAAATTATTTTGTTATTGTGATTCTAAAAATAATTATGTAAAGAGTAAAATATACTTTGACTCCTTTAAGATTCCATGAGAAATACTTACGTTACAAAGCTTTAAAACATTTCAATAAGCACCACCAAGTTAATTTAGCATAGCATTGTGGTCAAGCTGTTCATCCACTCCACATTGTTGATGGAAAAATGCCAAAAAAAAAAAAAAAAACAAAACAAAAAACAAAACCAAGAATGCCCTACTTTAAGATCTCACTAGCTCACATGAGAATTATAAACAAGATGAAGGCTATCTAGATCGATCCCAGCAACATGCTTGGAACTATGCCTCCTTTGTACTATAATACCGTGGAAACAAATAAACCATATGATTAGAAGAAAGGATGAGGATACTGGACGGAAGCGAGAAACTAATTTATTTAACATAGAAAACAAGGCTAAAAACAAAAGGGAAAAACAAAGACTAATACTAAACTTGAGATGCTCAAAAGACAGAAAAAAATTGTTGTTTTATAGAAAAGGAGTCTCCTTTGAACTGAAAAGATGGGAAGAAGAGTAAGGAAACAACGCATGCAACTAATTTCCATGGGTTGGACCATTACTGGATGTAGGAGTAAATATACGCATTCATGGATTTTCATAGAAATGATATAGAAAGAAGGAAGAAAGAAATCAAAATAAAAAAGAAAAAAACAAAAAGAAGAAGAAGAAAAAAAGACAAGTAATGCTGGTGCCTGAAGTATCTCACAACTAGCACCCAATATTAGAAATAAAGACACCACTATGATCGAAAAGCTTAGATCCAACAAAATACCAGGGGTCTGTTTTGATGATTCAGCTCGAAGTCCTATAAGATTCATGGGTTGTATTGATACAATTAGTAAAATCAGACTAGATTAGATCTATATTTATAAATATTCAGAGTATCTTTGGAGTGGATCGGCTCAAATCCAATAGAAAGAAAAAAACTCAGCAAAACTTTAAAATTTTGAAGTTTTAGAGTCTAAATATTTTTGATAAAAATTTGAAGGGATCAAGATGTACTTTTTTTCATCTTTAGATTATTCTATTTTTCAAAGATAGCAAGAGCACAATCATATAATCATATAAATATAAAATAGTCATGTTCAAAAATTTCAAAATATAAAATAATTCAATAACCACGATACTTTATAATATTATTGTAGCATGGCCCTTGGTTATAAGCCATGATCTTGATTATAGATGAATAATCACAGCCATCTAATGGTATGCTAAAACCTTAATCTATAGAATTCTCTAAAAAGGTTTTGAGGGAACCGAAACGCAATGGCTGCAGTTGCACCACCATGTTAATTATGTAAAATAATATGCGAAACAGTCAGAAACTTCTATTAGTGTAAAAGTATTAGATTATTCTATTTTCTAGGAGACATATAGTTAAATAATCATAATTAATGTACCAGCAAAATCTAGCCAATGAAATCTATGAACAAGTCAAAGAAAATTAAAAAAATCAAAAATCAAAAATATAAAATAGTTCATAAAGGGCCCAATTTAGTTCAAATTGGGGACACAATCAGAATAATTTTATCTACATAATTATACTCCAAATTCTAACCAACAATGACCTAACAAAAATAAGAATAGAGTAACTTCCAAAAATTTAAAAATTTAAAAATATTCTATTTATCATATGTATAAATAATTGCATTGCTATTGTTGCACCATCATAATATATATAAACAATGCACCGATTGTTGAAAATTATGTCCCAAAGCCAATCATCAGTCTGTTGATGATTGTGCTCATAATTGTAAATTGTATATGAATTTTTATTAATAAGAGTTATTTGGCTTTTTCATCATATTTTGTCCATCTTATTTGAACTCCTATGTTGTGATGAAGTCTTTAGGACTATAATTAATCAACAAAGGAGGATTTGTCATTTAGTCCTTAAAATATATTCACGATCAAATGATATGTTATTAATAGGATGATAGCTATATCAAATATAGGTCGTTGTATGTCATATAAGTTGGTTATCCTCTTAACCAAGGAGTGTGGAGATACTGGTATAGCATGCAGGTGGAATATAGGAGTACATTCACATCAAACATGATCATTTACCGAGTACTCTGTGAAGTGAATTTCAGTGCAAGTGTAAAACGGTAATTTTAAAATTTTTTCAAAATTATAATTTTACAGTAAAAATTATTAATTAATCTAATTAATTAACATGTATTAACCCTACACAAAGATCTAAATATGATATATATAGCATGCATTTAAATTTAAAATTTCGAATTCTACAGTAAACGTTTTATTGTTATGTGTTCAGAATACATTACCTTCGTGCAGGTAGTCGATCGCTGCAGTCTAATCACCGTCGGAAAGGTCTGATCATCGCAATACAGCCACACAGTATGTCTGACCTCCGTGGATCATCCACATGAAGCTTTCGGTCTGATCGGCTCCTCACGAATGCTAGTTCGTTGCAGAACCCTTTCGATGGCCGATGCTGATCGAATTCCTTCGATCGGTGTCTGTCGACTCTTCGGATGCTCTGGATCGTCAGCAAAGAAACTTGAGAGATTAATGAATCTCTCTCTAAAGTTTGGTGGGCTCATGACACTCGTAGCTCACCTTCTCACTTCCCGAACCCTAGGAGAAATCCTAGGGTACTCACAAAAGACCCTGCGCCCTTTCTCTCTTCTTTTCTTTTCTTTTCTTTTCTCATGCAGAAGGCCTTTCTCACACCACCCTTTCTCTCTCGGATCAGATATTCGCATGCCCCACCTTTTCTTTCCTTTTAAAATGGTGCAAGACTGCATCTTTATAGTATTTTCACCGCGTGAGAGGATAAAGCTAGGTGGTTGCTCACTTGAATTCAAATCGAATTTGAATTCAAATACCAACCAACCAATCTTTATCCACTCTTGGCGTGAGAAGAAGGGGGCGTGGATTCTTTGTGCGTGGAGAGTTTACACGAGAAACTTTTTCTCGTGTAGAGTAAGTGGCGCACAAGTGGATAAGGTGGTGCATGGGATTAGTTGCTCATTCAAATTCAAACATCATTTGAATTTGAATGGCCAACTAATCAATCTTTATCCACTCAAATGGCGCACAAGGGAGGGGCATGGGAAGGCTTCTATGTGAGAGAAAATTCATGAGAACTTGTTTCTCATGAATTCAAATAGGCACAGGTGGGTGAGGTGGCGCAGGGAGATAAGTCAAAGGTGGTTTGAAATTTTAAACCAATCTAATTGAACCAACTTTATCAAAATAGGTTAAGCACAATTAGACTAAATTAAACTCAACACAATTAGGCTTAATTAGGCTTAATAAAATTTTAATCAAATCAGAAATTGACTAAGTCCAACCCTTGATCAGATCAGGGACCAAACCACCTTGGCGATTAGGTCAACTCTTAACCTAATCGAGTCAAACCCAACTGAATCCAATTCAATTGGACTTGATCCAAAAATAATTACTCAATCAAATTGAGTTAATTAGAGATCAAATCACTAATTAAATCTCTCATAAATACTGAGTCCAAATCCGATGGACAATCGGACATCAAAGTCCATCGATATGAAACCTTGATCGAAGAGTCCCAAACCAGTGGGACTCTTGACCCCGGTACCCAAAATATATGAAACTCATGATCAGAGAATCTTGATTCTCGATCATAGAGTCTCAGACACGTAGGACTTAGAGTCTCCAAGTATTAGGACTCTTGGTCGAAGAGTCCCAGTCCAGTGGGACTCTTCACCAGCCATCAGATCAGATAGAAACCTCTAATGTGTGTGACCCCACAGGTTCGAACCTAAGCCGGTAGCACCGGAATCAATTTTTATACTAATCAAAATGATCATCTAGCAATGGTACTCGACGTCTGAATAGGTCGAATAGTCACAATTGCAACATTCAGAACCTACGCGAATATGGTTACTATATAATTCATCCCTTTTGACCCCTGTGTATAAGACGACTCAGGGTTAAATTATCAACCTTGATCAGATCATCCAAATCATGCTCAACTCAAACAGTCCTGTGACTCCTCACTAGGACTACCCTGGTCAAGATTTTGCTAAATTGAAACACGACTGTACACAGCTCCTGAACTGGAGTGGTCAATCCCATCTTGACACACGCACCGATAAGTCAAGTACTTGACTACACCTAGCAGCCTTCCGTCACTGAATTAAAAATTCAGGTAGTCCAGTGCCTAAGTGCAGTGAGTTGCTTGCAAGTCACTGTGGCAGTCTCAGGTCGGAGGGATAGTTATTGTTGGGAATAGTATCCCAAAGCTAATCATCAGCCTGTTGACGGTTGTGCTCATTTTGTATATGTACATGAATTATGAATTAATAAAAAATATTTTGATATTTTTTCATCACAAAATATTTCATCTTCTAATGAACACCTATGTTGTGGTGAAGTCCTTAGGACTATTTAGACTCGACAAAGGAGGATTTGTCGTTTAGTCCTTAAATCTGTTCACGACCAAATGATACATTGTTACCAAGGACGACAACATTTATCAAGCATAGGTCATTGTGTGCCATATAGGTTGGTTGTCCTCTTAACCAATGAGTGTGTAGATACTGGTATGGCATACAGGTGAGATATAAGGGTACATCTGCACTGAACGTGATCGACTTCGGAGCTATTTCTGCTGTCAAGATTTGCTCCGATGGAATATGGATATAAATATTTCTCTGACCTGAAACTGTCACGGTGACTTGCAAGCAACTCACTGCACTTAGGCACTGGACTACCTGAATTTTTAATTCAGTGACGGAAGGCTGCTGGGTGTAGTCAAGTACTTGACTTGTCAGTGCGTGTGTCAAGATGGGATTGACCACTTCAGTTCAGGAGCTGTGTACAATCATGTTTCAATTTAGCAAAACCTTGGCTAGGGTAGTCTTTGTGAGGAGTCACAGGACTGTTTGAGTTGAGCACGATTCGAATGATCTAATCAGGGTTGACAGTTTAACCTTGAGTCATCCTAAACACAGAGGTCAAAAGAATAAATTATACAGTAACCATATTCACGTAGGTTCTGAATGTTGCGATTGTGACTATTCGACCTATCCGATCGTCGGGTACCATTGCTAGATGGTCACTTCGATTAGTACAGGAATTGGTTCCTGTGCTACCGACTTAGGTTCGAACCTACGGGGTCACACACATTAGAAGTTCCTATCTGATCTGATGGCTGATGAAGAGTCCTAATGCTCATGGACTATGAGTCCTACATGTCTGGGACTCTATGATCGAGAATCAAGATTTTCTGATCACGAGTCCCACACATTTTGGGTACCGGGGTCAAGAGTCCCATTGGTTTGGGACTCTTCGATCAGGGTTACATATCGATGAATTCTGATACCCGATTACCCATCGGATTTGGACTCAATATTTATGAGAGATTTAATTAGTGATTTGATCGCTAATTAACTCAATTTGATTGAGTAATTATTTTTGGATCAAGTCCAATTGAATTGGATTCAGTTGGGTTTGACCTGATTAGGTTAAGAGTTGACCTAATCATTGAGATGGTTTGGTCCCTGATTTGATCAGGGGTTGGACTTAATCAGTTCCTGATTTGATTAAGATTTTATTGAGCCTAATTAAGCCTAATTTAGTTGGATTTAAATTAGTCTAATTGGGTCTAACTTATTTGGTTCAATTAGGTTGGTTTAAATAATGAAACCACCTTGACCCATTCTCCCTGCGCTATCTCACTTCCACTGCGCCCATTTGAATTCACGAGAAGGAAGTTCTCATGAATTTTTTCTCACACAAA
Source organism: Elaeis guineensis (assembly GCF_000442705.2). Classification (NCBI taxonomy): domain Eukaryota; kingdom Viridiplantae; phylum Streptophyta; class Magnoliopsida; order Arecales; family Arecaceae; genus Elaeis; species Elaeis guineensis. The sequence continues at coordinate 56,021,072 of NC_025994.2, forward strand.
GCCCTCCTCACACCCTACTTTAATGCACCAAATGAGTGGATAAGGATGATTGGTTGGCCATTCAAATTCAAAACAAAGTTTGAATTTGAATGAGCAACCAATCTTAGTACCTTGACCTTATCCTCTTTTAGCGCCCCACTTATTACACGAGAAAATATTTCTCATAAAATCACTCATGCACAAATTAAGCCACGTCCTTCTCTTCTCATGCCCTTAGTGGATAGGGATAAATTAGTTTCCATTTGAATTCAAAATTTGATTTGAATTCAAATGTGCAATTACTCATCTTTATCCTCTCACGTGGATAAGACCTTGGTTGTTGTTTTAAAAGGAAGAGAAGAGTGGGGCGTGTAAAAGAAAAAATTTTGGAGAGAAAATCTAGGCATGAGGAATCCTTGTGTGCAAGGTGAAGGTATATATCCTTTCGAGAGAAAAAGAAAGAAAAAGTGTGTGCAGGGTTTCAGCTTGGAGTTCGAGAAGTGAGAAGGTGAGCTACAAGTATCGTGAGCCCACCAAATTTTAGAGAGATCTTCAACATCCTCTCAAGCATGTCTACTGACGATCCAGAGTATCCAAAGAATCGACAGACATCGATCGAAGGAGTTCGATTAGCATCGACCGTCGAAAGGGCTCTACAACGAGCTAGCACTCGTGAGGAGTCGATCAGATCGAGAGCTTCATGTGGATGATCCACAGAGGTTAGACACGCTATGTGGCTACATCGTGATGATCAGACTCTTCCGACGGTGATCAGATTGCGACGATCTACTACCCGCACAAAGGTATTGTATTCTGAACACATTACAGTAAAGTGTTTACTGTTCAAATTTGAATTTTAAATTTAAATGCATGCATACTATATATCATATTTAGATCCTAGTGTAGGATAAATTTTTATTAATTAATTAGATTAATTAATAATTTTTACTGTAAAATAGTAATTTTGAAAAAGTTTTAAAATTACCATTTTACCCCTACACTGAATTTTCCCACAAATGGTATCAGAGCGGGTTCTTAGATATGATATATATATATATGCATGCATACATTAAGTTGTAATCTAAAAGTTTAAATTTTAAATTTGAAATTTAAAATTTAAAATTTGAATTTTGAAAGTTGTTCGAAATTCAAAATTTAAAAATTTGAAATTCAAAATTTAAAATTTGAATTTTAAAATTTAAAATTCAAAATTCAAAATTTAAAAATTTAAAATTTAAAATTTGAAATTTAAAATTTGAAATTTAAAATTTGATAGAAATTTCAAATTTGAAATTCAAAATTTAAAATTCAAAATTTAAAATTCAAAATTTGAAATTCAAAAATTTGAAATTTAAAATTTGAAAATTATTTGAAATTTAAAATTCAAAATTTAAAATTTAAAATTTAAAATTTAAATTTTGAAATTGATATATTTAGATATACTTGATCCAAGTAGCAAGTAATCGAATTAGGTTGGTTGCCATGACCGTCCGATCATAAGAGAAAAGTAGGGTTTAAAGGCCCTCTCTTCCCATTCGATGGGGTCTCCTATGGCGGTAGGGGTGTCGATGTAATTATATCCTATGCAGATGAAGTAGCGAAAGGAATATTCATGATTTATTTTGATTGAGTTATTTTCTGTTATGTAATTAGCAATAGGATTGCTATTTATGAAATGTGCTGATCTATTTGTGTAATGAGTCAACATATTTGGTGAACAGAAAATAAAATCTTTCAAATTTAAAAATTATTTTCGAAATACCCAACCCTGACCCATCAGCCCAAATACTTAATTAAAAGAATTAAGTGTTGTCTAGTAGGTCTAGAATTATGAATTAAGACCTAAGACAATTGCATAAACTTGTGGGTCAATGGGTTAGATGGATTAGGTCCATAATTGGGTTAGACCTAAGGTTAGATTAAAGAAATAGACTAAATTAGAGTAATTGGTCAAATCTAATCAAAAGTTGAATTAGATTAGCTCAAGGATACTCTAGACTCAACTCCAATAGTTATAGTTGAATGGGTCCATGTTTTTAACTAGACCACGATGGACTTAATTCATGGCTACGCGGTGGAACCCTATTTACTAAGTTGATCAAATTAAAACTAATGAACCGGTTGGTGTCTAAGGTAAGTTTGGTAGTTTGACCAGTGATTTTTAAGCGGGAGCTACTCGCAGTGATTTGATCTCTAACGAGTTAATGGCTTATCCCCACCACTGATCTTACTTACCTGGCCAACTTGGTGAATTAGGTTTTGATTAGATCACTTGGTGATTAGGGCTCATCCATGTCATTAGGTAAATCAGTTTGACTGATTTAGGTGCTCCTAATGCCAGCTTTAAGTAAATCCTTTTTAATCTGACTTGGTGAAGTTAGTGGGAGGATTGAAATTGGCTGGATATTTTTTTCTCTTCGATTCTTTAATAAAATCCTCAAAAATTATTAGATCCTAAAAATGATTAAGTTATATTGATAACTAAGTCATAGCCTCCCATTAAGTGAGTGATAATGAGTCCATTAGTTTAATAATCATTGGAGGCCCAAAGGCCTGGTGCTTATTGACTAATGAAATTATCATTCATAGTATGATAATTTGGTTTGAGTCTTTCTGATGGTGGTTAGGTTGGCCGACCAAAGTCGGGCTTGATCATTGATTGGTCCGATTCACCAAATCAAATCATGTTAATTGTTGGACCTAACCAGATTTTTTCAGTGGAGGCCAAAGCCTACTGATTAGGTTTTGGGACAAAATTAATTACTAGAAGTTGTTTAGAGAAACAACTAGTTATGAACCTACCCATAGATGCACATGGGTTGACCAACCAAAGTTGGGCTTGAGTGTAGTCTGTGTGGATTCTAGTACCCACTAAAGAATTAAAGTAATTTCTCGAATTGAAGGTTGAGGCTATCAATTCATAAAAATACTGGGAGAAACTTTAGACTAAAGTCTAAGTCTTTAGTATTAATAATTTATGTACTAATATAGGTCTGATTTTTCTTTAAGCAGCTATGGCCACTATCCTGTCGCTCCGGTCATTATTAGATAATGACAAGCTCATGGGACTTAATTTCGATAGCTGATATCGAAAATTAAAAATCGTCCTTGAGCATGAGCGGATCCTTTATGTAGTAACGGATCCGGCACCAGAGGAGCCAGCCCCGAACGCTAGAGGGGTGGTCCGAGATACTTACCAGAAGTGGCTCAACGACCGCACCACCGTTCGGTGCATTATACTGACGGCAATGAATGATGAGTTCAGCCGCAGGTTCGAGAATGCCCAACCACAGGAGATGCTTCAAATATTGAACGACTCCTTTGGCACGCCTGACGATGTTGAAAGGCACAAAACTAGTTGTGCCATTTTCAATGCTCGGATGAGGGATGGAGCCTCAGTCACTGATCATGTACTGTACATGATCGAAATGATTGAGCGCCTAAGTAAACTAGGTTTTCTCCTGCACGAGCAGCTCGGTAAGGATGCGATCCTTAATTTTCTGCCCAAGTCCTTCCTTCCCTTCCTTACTCATTTTCGAATGACAAAGCCTGCAGTGAACTACCACGGCTTGTTGGGGTTGCTGCAGAACTTTGAGAAGGACCACCAGCTCCATAAGGAGTCGGTGAATATTGTGGGAGGGTCTTCTTCTGGTCGTCGACCCTTTAAGAAAGGGAAGAAGAATAAGAAGAAGAAGAATAAGAAGGTGCAGCTGCATGCCGGGACATCTGCACAGGGTCAGACCAAGAAGCGCAAGCCCGACCAGAGCCAGACGGAGTGCTTCTTTTGCAAGAAGCAGGGGCACTGGAAGAGGAACTGTCCTCTATACATTGCCTCACTAGACCCGAACAGGCCAAAGAAGATGCAAGGTACTTATATGATAACACCTTGCAACTTTTTTATTTGTGATACTACTACCTGGGTATTGGATACCAGAAGCCTTTATCATATTTGCAATTCGATGAAGGGTCTGTAGGTCAGTAGGAGATTTGATGAAGGCGATGTGGAGAAAATTCAGTGCAGGGGTAAAATGATAAGTTTAAAAATTTTTCAAAATCACTATTTTACAGTGAAAATTATTAATTAATCTAATTAATTAATAAAAAATTATCCTATACTAGGATCTAAATATGACATATAGCATGCATGCATTTAAATTTGAAATTTGAATTTGAACAGTAAATACTTTACTGTAATATGTTCAGAACACAATACCTTTGTGTGGGTAGTAGATCGCCGCAATCTGATCACCATCGAAAGAGTCTGATCATCACGATATAGCTACACAGTGTGTCTGACCTCTACGGATCAGACGCGATCTACCTTTGTGCGGGTAGTAGATCGCCGCAATCTAATCACCATCGAAAGAGTCTGATCATCATGATGTAGCTACACAGTGTGTCTGACCTCTACGGATAGTCCACATGAAGCTCCCGGTCTGATCGACTCCTCATGAGTGCTAGCTCGTTGTAGAGCCCTTTCGACGGTCGATGCTGATCGAACTCCTTCGATCGATATCTGTCGATTCTTTGGATGCTCCGAATCATTAGTAGACATGCTTGAGAGGATGTTGAAGATCTCTCTAAAATTTGGTGGGCTCACAACACTCGTAGCTCACCTTCTCACTTTCCAAACTCCAGGCTGAAACCTTGAAGAACTCACTGAAACCCTGTGCACACTTTTTCTTTCTTTTCTTTCTTTTTCTCTCGGAAGGATATAGACCTTCACCTTGCACACAAGGATTCCTCACGTCCAGATTTTCTCTCCAAAATTTTTCTTGCACACGCCCCACTCTTCTCCTCCTTTTAAAAACAATGTCAAATGTCTTATCCACGTGAGAGGATAAAGATGAGTAATTACACATTTGAATTCAAATTAAATTTTGAATTCAAATGAAAACCAATTTATCCCTATCCACTAAGGGCGTGAGAAGAGGAGGGCGTGGCTTAATTTATGCATGAGTGATTTCATGAGAAATATTTTCTTGTGTAATAAATGGGGCACTAAAAGAGGATAAGGTCAAGGTGCTAAGATTGGTTGCTCATTCAAATTAAAACTTTATTTTAAATTTGAATGGCCAACCAATCATCCTTATCCACTCATTTGGCGCATTTAAGTAGGGCGTGAGGAGGGCTTTGTGTGAGGAAAAATTCATGAGAACTTCCTTCTCGTGAATTCAAATGGGCGCAGTGGAAGTGAGGTGGCGCAGGGAGAATGGGTCAAGGTGGTTTCATTATTTAAACCAACCTAATTGAACCAAATAAGTTAGGCCCAATTAGAATAATTTAAACCCAACTAAATTAAGCTTAATTAGGCTTAATAAAATCCTAATCAAATCAGAAATTGATTAAGCCCAACCCCTAATCAAATCAGGGACCAAACCATCTCGACGATTAGGTCAACTTTTAACCTAATCGGGTCAAACCTAATTGAATCCAATTCAATTGGACTTGATCCAAAAATAATTACTCAATCAAATAGAGTTAATTAATAATTAAATCACTAATTAAACCTCTCATAAATATTGAGTCCAAATCTAATGGGTAATCGAGCATCAGAATTCATCGATATGTAACCCTGATTGAAGAGTCCCAAACCAGTGGGACTCTTGACCCCAGTACCTAAAATGTGTGGGACTCATGATCAGAGAATCTTGATTCTCGATCACAGAGTTTCAGACACGTAGGACTCATAGTCCACGAGCATTAGGACTCTTCATCAGCCATCAGATCAGATAGGAACCTCTAATGTGTGTGACCCCACAGCTTCGAACCTAAGCCGGTAGCACAGGAACCAATTTCTGTACTAATCGAAGTGACCATCTAGCAATGGTACCCGATGATCGGATAGATTGAATAGTCACAATCGCAATACTCAGAACCTACGTGAATATAGTTACTGTATAATTCATCCTTTTGACCTCTGTGTTTAGGACGACTCAGGGTTAAACTGTCAACCCTGATTAGATCATCCGAATCGTGCTCAACTTAAACAGTCCTGTGACTCCTCACAAAGACTACCATAGCCAAGATTTTGCTAAATTGAAACATGATTGTACACAGCTCCTGAACTGGAGTGGTCAATCCTATCTTGACACACGCACCGACAAGTCAAGTACTTGACTACACCCAGCAGCCTTCCGTCACTGAATTAGAAATTCAGGTAGTTCAGTGCCTAAGTGCAGTGAGTTGCTTGCAAGTCACCATAGCGATCTCAGATCGGAGGGATATTTATACCCATATTCCATCAGAGCAAATCTTGACAGTAGAAATAGCTCCAGAGTCGGTCACGTTCAGTGCATATGTACCCTTATATCTCACCTGTATGCCGTACCAGTATCTCCACACTCATTGGTTAAGAGGACCACCAACCTATATGGCACACAATGACCTATGCTTGATAAATATTGTCATCCTTGGTAACAACATATCATTTGATCGCGAACAGATTTAAGGACTAAACGATAAATCCGCCTTTGTCGAGTCTAAATAGTCATAAGGACTTTACCACAACATAGGAGTTCTTTAGAAGATGAAACATTTTGTGATGAAAAATACTAAAATAATTTTTATTAATTCATAATTCATGTACATATACAAAAATGAGTACAATCATCAATAAGCTGACGATTGGCTTTGGGACACTATTCCCAACAATCTCCCACTTGGCCTAAAGCCAATCGGTGCAGTATCTAATACCCATCTTCGACTTGTAGTTGTCGAACTCCTTCACCGCAATGGCTTTAGTGAATGGGTCGGCCAGATTCTCTTTTTCGTCGATCTTCTGAAGGTCGACGTCACCTCGATCAATAATTTTTCGGATGAGATGGTAGCAGTGCAGAATATGCTTCGTCCGCTGGTGTGCCTTGGGTTTCTTCGCCTGAGCAATGGCTCCAGAGCTGTCACAGTAGAGCAGAACTGGACCAACAAGGGAGGGTGCTACTCCGAGCTCAGTGATGAATTTTCTCAGCCACACAACTTCTTTGGCAGCATCTGATGCAGCGACATACTCCGCCTCGCAAACTGAATCAGCCACTATGTGTTGCTTAGAACTCTTCCAGCAGATAGCCCCACCATTAAGGGTAAAAATAAATCCCAACACACTTTTGCTATCATCGTGATCAGACTGGAAACTAGAGTCTGTAAACCCTATAAGTCTCAAGTCCGATTTGCCATAAACAAGCCACTAGTTCTTAGTATTTCTTAAATACTTCAGGATGGTTTTAACAACCTTCCAGTTGATTCTCCCCTGGATCAGATTGGTATCTACTCACTACTCTTAGTGAGTATGCCACATCTGGTCGTGTACATGTCATGGCGTACATCATAGATCCCACTGTCGAAGCATATGAAATCCTACCCATATGCTCTTTCTCTTGAGGTGTTGTCGGACAATCTCTCTTCGAGAGAGAAATTCCATGGCCTATCGGTAGATAGCCTTTCTTGGAATTCTCTATGCTGAACTTCTTCAGCATAGTATTTATGTACGTAGACTGGGATAAACCAAGATGATATCCCTTGGCAACCAGACGGGCTTTATAGGTTTCCACCTTTCCGTCTGCACCCCTCTTCCTCTTGAAGACCCACTTACACCCTATGGGTTTTACACTTTCGGGTGGGTCAACCAATGTCCACACATCGTTGACCTTCATAGACTCCATTTCGGATTTCATGGCCTCTAGCCATTTCTTAGAGTCAGATCTCTGCATTGCATCCATGTAGGTGATCGGATCCTCATCGTTTTCATCAAGTTTGATAGGATCGTTGTCCCGGACCAAGAAACCATAGTATCTGTCCGGTTGACGTGGTACTCTACCAGATCACCTTAAAGGTGCTTGAACAATGGGCTCCGGATCTGATCTAATCAAATCCGATTCAGGTTCAGCAACTTGTGTCGATTTTTTCACCTGTCGAACTTCGTCAAGTTTGACCTTAGAGGCAATAGTCCCTTCATCAAGGAATTCTTTTTTCAAAAAGATTGCCTTAAGTCTGACAAACATCTTTTGCTCATCAGCCAGGTAGAAATAATATCCTTTGATCTCTTTTGGGTATCCTATAAAATTACACTTGTCAGACCTAGGTCCTAGCTTATCCGTAATTAAACGTTTAACATAAGCCAGACACCCCCAAACCCTAAGGTGCGAGAGTACTGGCTAACGTCCTATCCATATCTCATATGGTGTTTTGGTTACAGACTTACTCGAAACTCTATTTAGAAGGTAACAAACTGATTCGAGCGCATATCCCCAGAAGGAGATCGATAGACGAGCAAACCCCATCATGGATCGAACCATGTCCAACAAGGTCCGATTCCTCCTTTCAGATACACCATTATGCTGTGGTGTTCCAGGAGGAGTCTATTGAGAGAGAATCCTATTCTCTCCAAGATATGTCAGAAACTCATTGGAAAGGTATTCACCTCCTCGATCAGATCGAAGAGTTTTAATACACTTCTCAGTTTATTTTTCTACCTAATTTCGAAATAGTTTGAACATTTCAAACGACTCTGACTTATGCTTCATTAAATAGATATACCCATACCTCGATAGGTCGTCTGTGAAGGTTATGAAGTAGAAATATCCACCTCTTGCACTTGAGCTCATGGGTCCACATACATCAGAATGTACCAGACCCAAGAGTTCACTGGCTCGCTCACCTTTTCCTGTAAAATGTGACTTGGTCATTTTATCAAGAAGACAGGACTCACAGGTTGGAAATGATTCACAATCACCTACTTCAAGAATTCCTTCTTGTGCCAACCTGTTTATCCTGTTCTTATTGATATGACCTAGCCTACAGTGCCAAAGGTAGACTTCTGACATATTATCTATTCTAGGGCATTTACCGGAGGTTTGAACCACATTAACAGGTTGTGATAGAAAGTAAATTCCATTATAAAGTTGTCCAATAAACATTGTAACACCATTCAAAATGATATTGCCAATATTTTTTTTATTAAAAATTGATAACCGTTCATGACCAAAAGGCCTACAGAAATAATATTTAATAAAAAGCTTGGACAATAGTGACATTCACTCAGAATTATATTTTGAGAATTGATTACAAAGTTTATGATTTCTAAGCTAGAACTGGAACTTTGCTTCCATCTCCAACGTTCAGGAACCTCTCGCCTTCATCAAATCTCCTACTGACCTACAGACCCTACATCGAATTGCAAATATGATAAGGGCTTTCGGTATCCAATACCCAGATAGTAGTATCACAAATGGAAAGTTGCAAGGTGTTATCATATAAGTACCTTGCTTCTTCTTTGGCCTGTTCGGGTCCAGTGAGGCAATGTATAGAGGATAGTTCCTCTTCCAGTGCCCCTACTTCTTGCAAAAGAAGCACTCCGCCTGGCTCTGGTTGGGCTTGCGCTTCTTGGTCTGACCCTGTGCAGACGTCTCAGCATGCAGCTGCACCTTCTTATTCTTCTTCTTGTTCTTCTTCCCTTTCTTAAAGGGTCGACGACCAAAAGAAGACCCTCCCACAACATTCACCGACTCCTTATGGAGCTGGTGATCCTTCTCAAAGTTCTGCAGCAACCCCAACAAGCCATGGTAGTTCACTGCAGACTTTGTCATTAGAAAATGAGTAAGGAAGGGAAGAAAGGACTTGGGCAGAGAATTATGGATCGCATCTTTATCGAGCTACTCGTGCAGGGGAAAATCCAGTTTACTTAGGCACTCAATCATTTCGATCATGTACAGTACATGATCAGTGACTGAGGCTCCATCCCTCATCCGAGCATTGAAAATGGCACTAGTTTTGTGCCTTTCAATATCGTTAGGCATGCCTAAAGAGTCGTTCAATATTTGAAGCATCTCCTGTGGCTGGGCATTTTCGAACCTACGACTGAACTCATCATTCATTGCCGCCAGCATTATGCATCGGACGTTGGTGCGGTCGTTGAGTCACTTCTCGTAAGTGTCTCGGACAGTCCCTCTAGCATTCAGGGCTGGCTCCTCAGGTGTCGGATCCGTTACTACATAAAGGATCTGCTTATGCTCAAGGACGATTTTTAATTTTTGATACCAGCTATCGAAATTAGGTTCCATGAGCTTGTCATTATCTAATAATGATCAGAGCGATAGGGTAGTGGCCATAGCTACATAAAGAAAAACTAGACCTATATTGGTACATAAATTATTAATACTAAAGACTTGGACTTTAGTCTAAAGTTTCTCCCAGTATTTTTACGAATTGGTAGCCTCAACCTCCAATTCGAGAAATTACTTTAATTTCTTAGTGGGTACTAGAATCCACACAGACTACACACGAGCCCAACTTTGGTTGGTCAACCTATGTGCATCTATGGGTAGGTTCATAACCAGTTGTTTCTCTAAATAACTTCTAGTAATTAATTTTGCCTCAGAACCTAATCAGTAGGCTTTGGCCTCCACTGAAAAAATCTGGTTAGGTCCAACCATTAACATGATTTGATTTGGTGAATCGGACCAATAAATGATCAAGCCCGACTTTGATCGGCCAACCTAACCACCATCAGAAAGACTCAAACCAAATTATCATACTATGAATGATAATTCCATTAGTCAATAAGCACCAGGCCTTTGGGCCTCCAATGATTATTAAACTAATGGACTCATTATCACTCACTTAATGTGAGGCTATGACTTAGTTATCAATATAACTTAATCATTTTTAGGACCTAATAATTTTTGAGAATTTTATTAAAGAATCGAAGAGAAGAAAATATCTAGCCAATTTCAATCCTCCCACTGACTTCACCAAGTCAGATTAAAAAGGATTTACTTAAAGCTGGCATTAGGAGAACCTAAATCAGTCAAACTGATTTACCTAATGACATGGGTGAGCCCTAATCATCAAGTGATCTAATCAAAACCTAATTCACCAGGTTGGCCAAGTAAGTGAGAGCAGTGGTGGGGATAAGCCATTAACTCGTCAGAGATCAAATCACTGCGAGTAGCTCCCACTTAAAAACCACTGGTCAAACTGCCAGACTTACCTTAGACACCAACCGGTTCATTAGTTTTAATTTGATCAACTTAGTAAATAGAGTTCCACCACGTAGCCATGAATTAAGTCCATCTTGGTCTAGTTAAAGACATGGACCCATTCAACTACAACTATTGGAGTTGAGTCTAGAGTATCCTTGACCTAATCTAATTCAACTTTTGATTAGATTTGATCAATTACTCTAATTTAGTCTATTTCTTTAAGCTAACCTTAGGTCTAACCCAATTATGGACCTAATCCATCTAACCCATTGACCCATAAGTTTATGCAATTGTCTTAGGTCTTAATTCATAATTTTAGACCTACTAGACAACACTTAATACTTTTAATTAAGTATTTGGGCTGATAGGTCAGGGTTTGGCATTTCGAAAATAATTTTCAAATTTGAAAGGTTTTATTTTTTGTTCACCAAATATGTTGACTCATTACATAAATAGATCAGCACATTTCATAAATAGCAATCCTATTGCTAATTACATAACAGAAACTCAATCAAAATAAATCATGAATATTCTTTTCGCTGCTTCATCTGCATGGGATATAATCGCATCGGCACCCCTACCGCCATAGGAGACCCCATCGAATGGGAAGAGAGGGTCTTTAAACCCTACTTTTCTCCTATGACCGGACGGCCATGGCAACCAACCCAATTCGATTACTTGCTACTTGGATCAAGTATATCTAAATATACCAATTTTAAAATTTAAATTTCAAATTTCAAATTTAAAATTTTAAAATTTAAAATTCAAAAAATTTCAAATTTCAAATTTTTGAATTTTAAATTTTGAATTTCAAATTTGAAATTTCAATCAAATTTTAAATTTTAAATTTCAAATTTTTGAATTTCAAATTTTTAAATTTTGAAATTTAAATTTCAAAATTCAAATCTCAAATTTTGAATTTCAAATTTTTGAATTTTGAATTTTGAACAACTTTCAAAATTCAAATTTTAAATTTTAAATTTTAAATTTAAACTTTTAGATTATAACTTAATCTACGCATATAAATATATATATCATATCTAAGAACCTGCTCTGATACCATTTGTGGAGAAAATTCAGTGCAGGCGTAAAATGATAATTTTAAAACTTATTCAAAATCATTATTTTACAGTAAAAATTATTAATTAATCTAATTAATTAATAAGAATTTATCCTGTATTAGGATCTAAATATGATATATAGCATGTATATATTTAAATTTGAAATTCGAATTTGAACAGTAAACACTTTACTATAATATGTTCAGAACACAATACCTTTGTGCGGATAGTAGATCGCCGCAATTTGATCACCGTCAGGAGAGTTTGATCATCGTGATATAGCCACACAGTGTGTCTGACCTCTGTAGATTATCCACATGAAGCTCTCGATCTGATCGACTCCTCACGAGTGCTAGCTCATTGTAGAGCCCTTTCGACGGCCGATGCTGATCGAACTCCTTCAATCGATGTTTATCGATTCTTTGAAAACTCTGAATCATCAGCAAATGTGCTTGAGAGAATTTTGAAGATCTTCCTAAAATTTGGTGGGCTCACGACACTCATAGCTCACCTTTTCACTTCTCAAACTCCAGACTGAAACCCTGAAGAACTCACTAAAACCCTGCGCATACTTTTTCTTTCTTTTCTTTCTTTTTCTCTCGGAAGGATATAGACCTTCACCTTGCACACAAGTATTCCTCATGCCCAGATTTTCTCTTCAAAATTTTTCTTGCACACACCCCACTCTTCTCCTCCTTTTAAAAACAATGTCAAATGTCTTATCCACGTGAGAGGATAAAGATGAGTAATTGCACATTATCAAATTTTGAATTCAAATGAAAACCAATTTATCCCTATCCACTAAGGGCGTGAGAAGAGGAGGGTGTGACTTAATTTGTGCATGAGTGATTTCATGAGAAACATTTTCTCGTGTAATAAATGGGATGCTAAAAGAGGATAAGGTCAAGGCGCTAAGATTGGTTGCTCATTCAAATTAAAACTTTGTTTTGAATTTGAATGGCCAACCAATCATCCTTATCCACTCATTTGGCACATTTAAGTAGGGTGTGAGGAGGGCTTTGCATGAGAAAAAATTCATGAGAACTTCCTTCTCGTGAATTCAAATGGGCGCAGTGGAAGTGAGGTGGTGCATGGAGAATGGGTCAAGGTGGTTTCATTATTTAAACCAACCTAATTGAACCAAATAAGTTAGGCCCAATTAGAATAATTTAAACCCAACTAAATTAGGCTTAATTAGGCTCAATAAAATCTTAATCAAATCAGAAATTGATTAAGCCCAATCCCTGATCAAATCAGGGACCAAACCATCTCGATGATTAGGTCAACTCTTAACCTAATCGGATCAAATCCAATTGAATCCAATTCAATTGGACTTGATCCAAAAATAATTACTCAATCAAATTGAGTTAATTAATGATCAAATCACTAATTAAACCTCTCATAAATATTGAGTCCAAATTTGATGGGTAATCAAGCATCAAAATTCATCGAAATGTAACCCTAATCGAAGAGTCCCAAACCAGTGGGACTCTTGACCTCGGTACCCAAAATGTGTGGGACTTGTGATCAAAGAATCCTGATTCTTGATCATAGAGTCTCAGACACGTAGGACTCATAGTCCACGAGCATTAGGACTCTTCATCAGCCATCAGATCAGATAGGAACCTCTAATGTGTGTGACCTCGCAGGTTCGAACCTAAGTCGGTAGCACAGGAACCAATTCCTGTACTAATCGAAGTGACCATCTAGCAATGGTACCCGACGATCGGATAGGTCGAATAGTTACAATCGCAACACTCAGAACCTACATGAATATGGTTACTGTATAATTCATCCTTTTGACCCTGTGTTTAGGATGACTCAGGGTTAAACTGTCAACCCTGATTATATCATCCGAATCGTACTCAACTCAAACAGTCCTGTGACTCCTCACAAAGACTACCCTGACCAAGATTTTGCTAAATTGAAGCACGACTATACACAGCTCCTGAATTGGAGTAGTCAATCCCATCTTGACACACGCACCGACAAGTCAAATACTTGACTACACCCAGCAGCCTTCTGTCACTGAATTAGAAATTCAGGTAGTCTAGTGCCTAAGTGCATGAGTTGCTTACAAGTCACCATGACGGTCTTAGGTCGGAGAGACATTTATACCCATATTCCATCGGAGCAAATCTTGACAGCAGAAATAGCTCCAGAGTCGGTCACGTTCAGTGCAGATGTACCCTTATATCTCACCTATATGCCATACCAGTGTCTCCACACTCATTGGTTAAGAGGACAACCAACCTATATGGCACACAATGACCTATGCTTGATAAACGTTGTCATCCTTGGTAACAACGTATCATTTGGTCGTGAATAGATTTAAGGACTAAATGACAAATCCTCCTTTGTCGAGTCTAAATAGTCCTAAGGACTTCACCACAACATAGGAGTTCATTAGAAGATGAAACATTTTATGATGAAAAATATCAAAATAATTTTTATTAATTCATAATTCATGTACATATACAAAAATGAGCACAACTGTCAATAGGCTGACGATTGACTTTGGGACACTATTCCCAACAGATGAGAGATTCTTGAATGTTGGAGATGGAAGCAAAGTTTCAGTTCTAGCATTAGGAATCATGAATCTTGTAATCAATTCTCGAAATATAATTCTGAGTGAATGTCACTATTGTCCAAGCTTTTTATTAAATATTATTTCTGTAGACCTTTTGGCCATGAACAGTTATCAATTTTTAATAAAAAGAAATATTTGCAATATCATTTTGAATGGTGTTACAATATTTATTGGACAACTTTATAATGGAATTTACTTTCTATCACAACCTGTTAATGAGGTTCAAACCTCTGGTAAACACCCTAGAATAGATAATGTGTCAGAAGTCTACCTTTGGCACTATAGGCTAGGTCATATCAATAAGAACAGGATAAACAGGTTGGCTCAAGAAGGAATTCTTGAAGTAGGTGATTATGAATCACTTCCAACCTGTGAGTCCTGTCTTCTTGGTAAAATGATCAAGTCACCTTTTACTAGAAAAGGTGAGCGAGCCAGTGAACTCTTGGGTCTGGTACATTCTGATGTATGTGGACCCATGAGCTCAAGTGCAAGAGGTGGATATTTCTACTTCATAACCTTCACAGACGACCTATCGAGGTATGGGTATGTCTATTTAATGAAACATAAGTCAGAGTCGTTTGAAATGTTCAAACTATTCTGAAATGAGGTAGAAAAATAAACTGAGAAGTATATTAAAACTCTTCGATCTGATCGAGGAGGTGAATACCTTTCCAATGAGTTTCTGACATATCTTGAGGAGAATGAGATTCTCTCTCAATGGACTCCTCTTGGAACACCACAGCATAATGGTGTATTTGAAAGGAGGAATCGGACCTTGTTGGACATGGTTCGATCCATGATGGGGTTTGCTGGTCTGCCAATCTCCTTTTGGAGATATGCGCTCGAATTGGCTTGTTATCTTCTAAATAGAGTTCCGAGTAAGTCTGTAACCAAAATGCCATATGAGATATGGATAGGACATAAGCCAGTACTCTTGCACCTTAGGGTTTGGGGGTGTCCGGCTTATGTTAAATATTTAATTATGGACAAGCTAGGACCTAGGTCTGACAAGTGTAATTTTATAGGATACCCAAAAGAGATCAAAGGGTATTATTTCTACTTGGCTGATGAGCAAAGGTATTTGTCAGCCTTAAGGCAATCTTTTTGGAAAAAGAGTTCCTTGGTAAAGGGACTGTTGCCTTTAAGATCGAACTTGACGAAGTTCGATAGATGGAAAAACTGACACAAGTTGTTGAACCTGAATCAGATTTGATTAGATCAGATCCGGAGCCCATTGTTCAAGCACCCATAAGGCGATCTGGTAGAGTACCACGTCAACCGGACAGATACTATGGTTTCTTGATCCGGGACGACGATCCTATCGAACTTGTTGAAAATGATGAGGATCCGATCACCTACATGGATGTAATGCAGAGACCTGACTCTGAGAAATGGCTAGAGGCCATGAAATCCAAAATGAAGTCTATGAAGGTCAATGATGTGTGGACATTGGTTGACCCACCCGAAGGAGTAAAACCCATAGGGTGTAAGTGGGTCTTCAAGAGGAAAAGGGACGCAGATGGAAAGGTGGAAACCTATAAAGCCCGTCTGGTTGCTAAGGGATATCGTCAACGTTATGGTATAGACTATGATGAGATATTTTCTCCTTTGACAATGCTCAAATCTATTCGGATTATGTTTACGATAGCTGCCCATCTGGACTATGAAATTTGACAGATGGATGTGAAAACAGCTTTCCTAAACGGAGAGCTGGACGAAGAGGTGTATATGATACAACCTGAAGGATTCACATCCACTGATGAGTCTAAGGTGTGCAGACTACAGAGGTCCATTTATGGACTTAAGTAGGCATCTCGAAGTTGGAACATACATTTTGATAAGACGATCAAGACGTATGGCTTCGTTAAGAATGGAGAAAAGTCCTGCATTTATAAGTGGGCTAATGGTCCAGTAGTGGTATTTCTTGTATTGTATGTGGATGATATTCTCTTAATCGAGAATGATATCCCTGCATTACAGGGAATAAAGATTTGGCTGTCATCATAGTTCTCCATGAAGGATTTGGGAGAAGCTTCCTACATCCTAGGGATGAGGATCTATAGGGATAGATCTAAAAGGTTGCTTGGTTTATCTCAGTCTACGTACATAGATACTATGCTGAAGAGGTTCAGCATGGAGAATTCCAGAAAAGGCTATCTACCGATAGGCCATAGAATTTCTCTCTCGAAGAGGGATTGTCTGACAACACCTCAAGAGAGAGAGCGTATGGGTAGGATTCCATATGCTTCGACAGTGAGATCTATCATGTACGCCATGATATGTACACGACCAGATGTGGTATACTCACTAGGGGTAGTGAGTAGATATCAATCTGATCCAGGAGAGAATCACTGGAAGGTTGTTAAAACCATCCTGAAGTATTTAAAAAATATTAAGGACCAGTGGCTTATTTATGGTGAATCGAACTTGAGACTTATAGAGTTTACAGACTCTAGTTTCCAGTCTGATCATGATGACAACAAAAGTGTGTCGAGATTTATTTTTATCCTTAATGGTGGGGCTATCTGCTGGAAGAGTTCCAAGCAACACACAATGGTTGATTCAGTTTGCGAGGCGGAGTATGTCGCTGCATCAGATGCTGCCAAAGAAGCGGTGTGGCTGAGAAAATTCATCACCGAGCTCGGAGTAGCACCCTCCCTTGTTGGTCCAGTTCTACTCTACTGTGATAGCTCTGGAGCCATTGCTCAGGCAAAGGAACCCAAGGCACACCAGCAGACGAAGCATATTCTGTGCCGCTACCATCTCATCCGAGAAATTATGGATCGAGGTGACATCGACCTTCAGAAGATCGACGGAAAGGAGAATCTAGCCGACCCATTCACTAAAGCCATTGCGGTGAAAGAGTTCGACGACTATAAGTCGAAGATGGGTATTAGATACTGCATCGATTGGCTTTAGGCCAAGTGGAAGATTGTTGGGAATAGTGTCTCAAAGCCAATCGTCAGCCTGTTGATGGTTGTACTCATTTTGTATATGTACATGAATTATGAATTAATAAAAATTATTTTGATATTTTTTCATCACAAAATGTTTCATCTTCTAATGAACTCCTATGTTGTGGTGAAGTCCTTAGGATTATTTAGACTCGACAAAGGAGGATTTGTCGTTTAGTACTTAAATCTTTTTGCGACCAAATGATACATTGTTACCAAGGACGACAACATTTATCAAGCATAGGTCATTGTGTGCCATATAGGTTGGTTGTCCTTTTAACCAATGAGTGTGTAGATACTGGTATGGCATACAGATGAGATGTAAGGGCACATCTGCACTGAACGTGACCAACTCCGGAGCTATTTCTACTGTCAAGATTTGATCCGATAGAATATGGGTATAAATGTCCCTCCGACCTGAGACCACCATGGTGACTTGCAAGCAACTCACTGCACTTAGGCACTGGACTATCTGAATTTCTAATTCAGTGATGGAAGGCTGCTGGGTGTAGTCAAGTACTTGACTTGTCGGTGCGTGTGTCAAGATGAGATTGACCACTCCAGTTCAGGAGCTGTGTACAGTTGTGTTTCAATTTAGCAAAACCTTGACCAGGATAGTGTTTGTGAGGAGTCATAGGACTGTTTGAGTTAAGCACGATTCGGATGATCTAATCAGGGTTGACAGTTTAACCCTGTTGCTCCTAGATTGATTTTGATGATTACAAAGCAGATTGAAGGGATACAAACAATTGAAAAAGTCCTTATGCTCTTCAAGGGCAAAATCGTAATTTCACTAAAATCCTGATTTGATAGTACCATTTGGTAGAACAAATGATTTGAAATCTATTGGTGAAAATTTCATTGTGTTTGGACTTATATTTTTGAAGTTATGAAGGTTTGAAGTGCATGAGTCGACTCATGAGTCAACTCATGGCACTATGAGCTGAATGGCACGCAAAAAAATTCCCATGGCACGCTGGATTTTTGACTTGGCACGACCTGTGAGTCAACTCATGAGTCGATCTCTGCTGATTTGAGCCTAAAAATCCAGAAATCAGACCTTCTGGTCTGTGCAACAGAAGTCGACTCATGAGTCGACTCCTGATGCATGAGTCGACTCATGAGTCGACCCCTGCGACGGGAAATGTCAGCAACGGCTATTTTTTTTGCCCATTTTAATTGCCTTTTATGCTTCCTAAAAATCCTCTAACGGCTCTTTATCTGCCTAAATTATTTTCTCTTGCTACTAATGCCATAAAATGCTTAAAATGGTGAAAGGAAATTGCAGATTAAATAGCAGATCAAATTGCAAAGAAAAAGAGTGAAAATCGGGAGATCAAACGTGAGATCAAAAGAGAAGAGAGGATCCTAAATCTGAGATCAACGAAATATTCAAGAAGAAGAGAGAGGATCCACAATATTCAAGAGAGTTTGTGAAAAAGAAAAGCAAGAGCATTCAAAGAGAGAATCTTTCAAGTCGATTATTTTCAATCTTGATCTAGAAGATCGTTCAAAGCTTTCAAGAGATCTTCAATCAACAATCAACCTCTTCTCAAGCGTTCAACCGTTCATTCATCTTGAGAAAATCTGAAAAAAGGGGTTCTTCATTTGAGTAAAGCTTTTATTGTTATAATTGCTCATTTAAGGAGCTGTTATTGTATTCATCTGTGCTCTAAATATTCTTACTCTTTGTGAGTTTTTGTTCTTGTTTTTGGAGGATTTCCAAAACAAGGAAAGGTTGATCCGAACCTGAAATCGGAGTGTTTTGGGTTTGCTTGTACCCGGGAAATAAGTGTTCTAGCTTGGGATAGCTAGGGTCGGAGTTGCCGACGTCTTGTATTCTAGCTTGGGATAGCTAGTGTCGGAGTTTCCGACGTTTTGTATTCGGGTTGAATACAAAGGATAGTGGATTGAAATTCCCAAGTGGGATCTTGGGGAGTGGATGTAGGTGCAAGGTTAGCACCGAACCACTATAAATCCTTGTGTTTGTGGTGTGCTTTATTGCTTTATCTTATTTCTTTATTATATCCTTGCAATACTGCTTTAGGTAATTAATATTGATTTAAAGTCATTGTTTTGTTCTTCATAAATTATCTGTTGGGCTTAAATTTTTAGAAACCCAATTCACCCCCCCCTCTTGGGTTGCATAGCTGGGCAACAAGTGGTATCAGAGCCAGTGCTCTAGCCCTTCTTTGATCTAACAATCAAAGAGCCAAAGATCTATGGCAACCCATGTTGGAACTTCTCTAGCCGAGGGGCAATCAACAAACCGACCTCCACTTTTCAATGGGTCTAATTACACCTATTAGAAAGCTCGGATAAAGATTTTCATACAAGCACTCGACTATGATATGTGGAGTATCATAGTGAATGGTCCTCACACACCCACCAAGATTATAGATGGTGAGGAGTCAACCAAACCCGAGAAAGAATGGGATGAGGTTGACAAGAAATTGGCACAATTAAATGCCAAAGCTATGAATGTTCTTTATTGTGCACTAGATGCTAGTGAATTTAATCGCATTTCTACTTGTGCATCTGCTAAAGAAATATGGAATAGGTTAGAAGTCACCCATGAGGGAACAAATCAAGTAAAAGAGTCTAAAATAAACATGCTTGTACATAAATATGAATTGTTCAAAATAGAGCATGATGAGTCCATAACTACTATGTTTACTCGTTTTACTGATATAATCAATGGTTTAAAGAGTCTTGACAAATCTTATACTAACAGTGAACTTGTAAGGAAGATTCTCAGGTCACTGTCAAGAACTTGGGAAGCCAAGGTGACTGCCATCCAAGAAGCAAAGGACTTGAACACTCTACCTCTAGAAGAGCTTCTTGGATCCTTGATGACTCATGAACTTAGCATGAAGCAACATCAAGATGATGAAATCAAAAAGAAAAGAACCATTGCCCTCAAATCCACAACTTCGCCTGATTATGAAACGGATGAATCTGAAGATGAAGAATAGGATGAAGAGATGGCTCTCATCACCCGAAAATTTAAGAAGTTTCTAATGAAAAGGAAATAGGGGATGAGAAAGAAATTCATAAAAGGGGATCAAAGCAAAGAAAAGGAGAAAGATCAACCCCCTATATGCTACGAGTGCAAGAAGCTAGGACATTTCAGATCCGAATATCCACAATTGAAGAAAGGTCCAAAGAAGTTCAAAAAGAAGGCAATGATGGCGACCTGGAGTGCGAGTGATGACTCAAGCTCCGACGAGGAAACCTCAACAGAACAAGCCAATCTATGCCTGATGGCACATGAAAATGAGGTAACTTCTGAATCCACTAGTGAATTTACTTTTGAAGAATTGCATGAAGCATTCTATGATTCAATTGATGAATTAAAGAAACTAGGGAAGAAAAACAAAAAGCTGAAATTGGAAAATCAGTCCTTAGTGAAACAAGCTGAAAATCTTTCAATTGAAAAATTCACCTTGATTCAAGAAAATCAAAACTTAAAGGATGAAATGAACAAGCTGAAATCTATAGTAGATAAGTTCACCTTAAGTTCAAACAAACTAAATATGATCCTTGAAAATCAAAAAGCTATATATGATAAGGCTGGACTTGGTTATAAACCCCTGAAGAAACAAAAATTTTTGAAGGATATTTATGTAAATTATTCAAGTAACAAGTCTACAAATATTACTTGTTTTAAATGTGGAAGAATAGGACATAAATTATATACATGTCTTATTAACAAATATGCAAACACAAAGAAAATATGGGTTCCAAAAGGAACCATTCTGACTAACCTGAAAGGACCCAAGAAAGCTTGGGTACCTAAGACAGAAACTTGATCTTTGCTTGCAGGTGTGTCTAGCATCCCAAGAAGGAAACAGAAAATGGTATCTTGACAGCGGATGCTCGAGACACATGACTGGTGATGAATCACAATTCATCACTCTTGATGCTAAGGATGGAGGGATGGTCACATTTGGAGATAATGGCAAAGGAAAGATCATCGGGATAGGTAACATTGGTATCACTCCCTCCAAATACATTGAGAATGTTTTATTAGTTAAAGGTTTAAAGCATAACTTACTTAGCATTAGTCAATTCTGTGATAAAGGTTATAAAGTAAGTTTTGAATCATCTGTTTGCATTGTGACGAGTCCTATTAACGATGGCATTAAATTTATAGGACATAGGCATGGCAATGTTTATATGGTAGACTT
This sequence comes from Elaeis guineensis, assembly GCF_000442705.2. Taxonomy (NCBI): domain Eukaryota; kingdom Viridiplantae; phylum Streptophyta; class Magnoliopsida; order Arecales; family Arecaceae; genus Elaeis; species Elaeis guineensis. Next base: position 56,042,825 of record NC_025994.2, read on the forward strand.
GAATGATTTAACTAAATTAGACATGCAATGCCTAGTTTCCTTAAATGCTAAAATAAATAAGACTAGTTGGCTGTGGCATCGTAGACTTGCACATATTAGCATGCATTCTCTCTCAAAATTAATTAAAAAGGATTTAGTTTTTGGTTTGCCAAAATTGAATTTTGAAAAGGATAGAATTTGTGATGCATGCCAATTAGGTAAACAAACTAGAGTATCATTTAAATCCAAAAACACTGTTTCAACTTTTAGACCTTTAGAGCTCTTACATATGGATTTATTTGGACCAACAAGAACCACTAGTCTAGGAGGAAAACGATATGGATTTGTAATAATAGATGATTACTCTCGTTTTACTTGGGTTTTCTTTTTAGCTCACAAAAATGAAACTTTTCAAATTTTCACTAAATTTCATCGAAAAGTCACTAATGAAAAAGGGTTTTCAATTCAAAATATTAGAAGTGATCATGGAACTGAATTTGAAAATCAAGATTTTGAAAATTTTTGTGATGAAAATAGAATTGGCCATAACTTCTCTGCTCCTAGGACACCTCAACAAAATGGGGTAGTTGAAAGGAAAAATAGAACCTTAGAAGAAATGGCCCGTACCATGCTTTGTGAAAGCAACCTTCCAAGATATTTTTGGGTGGAAGCTATTAACACAGCATGTTACATTTTAAATCGTGCTTTAATAAGACAATTTTTAAAGAAAACCCCCTATGAACTTTGGAAAGGAAGAAAACCAAATATTGCCTATTTTCATGTTTTTGGTTGCCGATGTTTTGTATTAAATAATGGCAAAGAAAAACTTGATAAATTTGATGCAAAATCAGATGAAGCAATCCTTCTAGGTTACTCCTCCACTAGTAAAGCATTTAGAGTGTTCAACAAAAGAACCTTAGTAGTTGAGGAGTCCATACATGTTGTCTTTGATGAATCTAACGATCTTCCTTCAAGGAAGAATGAGGGTGTTGATGATGCAGATCCACTAATAGAAGGTATGAAGGAGATCACTCTGAAAGATTCAGCAACTTCAGAAGACAAGGATCAAGAAGATGAACAAAATGAGAAAGGTGAAGAAATTCAAGAACAACCTCAAGGTACAAATGACTTACCCAAGGAATGGAGGTATGTTCACAACCACCCTAAGGAATTAATTATCGGTGATCCTATGCATGGGGTAAAAACACGTTCTTCACTTAGAGATGTACTTAATCATTGTGCTTTTGTATCTCAACTTGAACCTAAAACTTTTGAAGAAGCTGAAAATGATCATAACTGGATTAATGCTATGCAAGAAGAACTCAGTCAATTTGAAAGAAATAATGTTTGGACCTTAGTGAAAAGACCTAAAGATTATTCAATAATTGGCACAAAATGGGTCTTTAGAAACAAGTTAGATGAGCATGGAAATATAATTAGAAATAAAGCAAGACTGGTTGCTAAGGGATATAATCAAGAAGAAGGAATTGATTTTGATGAAACCTTTGCACCTGTTGCTAGATTAGAAGCCATTAGACTTCTACTTGCTTATGCTTGCTTTATGAAATTCAAACTATTTCAAATGGATGTTAAAAGTGCTTTTTTAAATGGATATATTTCTGAAGAAGTATATGTAGAACAACCCCCTGGATTTGAAAATCATGCTTTTTCCAATCATGTCTTTAGATTAAATAAAGCTTTATATGGTCTAAAACAAGCACCTAGAGCATGGTATGAAAGGCTAAGCAAATTTCTACTAAATAATGGTTTCTCAAGAGGCAATGTGGATACAACTCTATTCATTAAAAGAAACCAAAATGATATGCTAATTATACAAATTTATGTTGATGACATAATTTTTGGGTCTACTAATGAATCCCTTTGTCAAGACTTTGCTAAGCTTATGCAGGGAGAGTTCGAGATGAGCATGATGGGAGAACTCACCTTCTTCCTCGGACTCCAAATCAAACAATCAAAAGAGGGAATCTCCATCACCCAAAGCAAGTACACCAAGGAACTACTCAAAAGATTTGGAATGGAGAACTGCAAACCAATTGGCACACCAATGAGTCCCTCATGTAAGCTTGACAAGGATGATGAAGGTAAAAGCGTAGACTTAAAATACTATAGAGGTATAATTGGCTCATTATTATATCTAACTGCAAGTAGGCCTGATATCATGTTTAGTGTTTGCTTATGTGCAAGATATCAATCTAATCCTAAGGAATCTCATTTGAATGCTGTTAAAAGAATCCTTAGATACTTAAATGGTACACAAACTATAGGGTTATGGTACTCTAAGGACTCACAAATTAATTTGTTAGGATATTCTGATGCTGATTTTGCTGGATGTAAATTAGATAGAAAAAGCACAAGTGGAACTTGCCAATTTCTTGGAGTTAACCTAATCTTATGGTTTAGCAAGAAACAAAATTCGGTGGCACTGTCTACGGCTGAGGCCGAATACATTGCAGCCGGAAGTTGTTGTGCTCAAATCTTGTGGATTAAGCAACAACTCGAAGATTTTAGAATCAAACTTAATGAAACACCAATAAAATGTGATAATACAAGTGCTATAAATCTATCTAAAAATCCAATACAACACTCAAGATCTAAACATATTGAAATAAGACATCATTTCATAAGAGAGCATGTTCAAAATAAAAATATAATTCTTGAATATATTAGCACTGAAAATCAATTAGCTGATATCTTTACAAAGGCCCTTAGTGAGGATAGATTCTGTGAAATTAGGAGAAATCTAAGAATTCTAGATCCATTTGTCTGAAATTTCTCAATTTCCAAAGAATAGATGTCAAAAAACTCTTAGAGCTCAATTTTCAACATCTATCCTGGTCCAAAAGCTCAGATTTATTACTCTAAAAACTTATCTTTGAGCAAAATTCCTACTCCCAAAATTTCGAATTTTTCTGGAATTTATTTGCATTTTTCCTGATTTTTTGAACTTCATGAGTCGACCCCTATGAGTCGACTCAATGGCAAACTTGTAAATCCCACAAACTTCCCACGGGCTCATTGTTTTTTAAACGGGAACCCTGTTTGTGAGACGACTCATCTTCCCATCGTTCTTCTTCCGAAAGCCGTCCTCTCCAACTCCTTTTGCTCCAAATCCAAGGATCAATTCTGAGGCAATTCTCCCTCCTTCTCTCCACCAAAAATCGCCTCCTTGAAAAGGATTTTTCTGTGCTTTCTCGCTTTGCTTGGCGCGGTTGGAACGTGCCCTAGAACTTCACCGTTCATTTAAAATCCACTTCTTTTCTCCACCAAAATTCTTCTTTACTCTTTTGTGATCCCTCCTCCACTGAATTCAAGTCTTCTTGTCTGCCACTTTATTGGATATGGCTCCAAAGATGAAACTTCCCCAAAGAAGGAAATCAATCCGTGAGCCTGAGGAAATTGTTCGAAAGAAAAGGCATGCTCAGTCTTCCACTGTTCCCAATCCAGTTTCAGTACCTGCTCAAGGTCCCTCTCAATCCTCCATAAGCCCCAGTGTAAATCTTCTTTCTGATAGAAAAGTAGAAACCGGGAAAAATATAGATTTTCGGTTCTTTGAGAAAGAAGGCTTTACTTTTGCTACCAAGATCAAAAATCAAGGATGGGAACTTTACTGCTCTCTTAAGGAAGTCACCTATGTTGATCTAGTCAGAGAGTTCTACCAGAACCTACATTATGGAAGTGGGTCAGTGACTTCAACTGTAAAGGGGATTGACATCTGTTTGGATTCTAGGATTTTGGGAGAGATACTTCAGTTGCCTAGTGAAGGATACTCATATATGGAACTCCCAATTAAAGAAGAAGGGATCAGAATTATCTTAGGAGAAGATTTTTCAGGAAGTTTAAACAGATTGGAAGCAAAGCTACTGTCCATTGAGATGAGGGTCCTGCATCAGATTGTGACAAAACTATTCTTTCCTAGGAGTGGTAGACATGACTTACTATCTGGCAGAGATGTATGTGTCATGTTTCATATCATCACTCAGACCCCCCTAAACCTCCCTGCACTTATGATAGAGGCCATGAGAGAAACTTTGAACAGATCCAAGGCACACTTGCCTTATGGTATGGCCCTTACTAGAGTTTTTAGGAGGTTTGGAGTTAGCTGTGAGGGGGAGACACCTACCAAGCTCTCACATGTGGACACTTTCAACCAACACAGCCTGCACCGAATGGGAATTACAAAGACTGTTGGTGGTTGGATCAAGGGCTCTGAAGAAAGAGCTGAGGAGAGAGCTGAGGAAAGAGCTGAAGACAGAACTGAAGGCAGAGTAGAAGAAGAAGGTCCATCTTCTCCTGTACATGATTTCAGGGCAGCTTCACCAGATACCCAGTTCATTCCTGATACTGAGGCTGACCCTTTTGAGTTTACTAGGATGCCCACACCAGTGTATCAGCCAGAGAGCAGAGCACCTCCATCAGAGTTCAGACTGGCTGATGATCAGATCGAGCATATATCTCAGCGTGTGGCTTCTTTGTTGTCTAGCCAGTGGAGTAGTACTTCTTTTGCACCTGGAGCTACTTCTTCTGATCAGACCATTACTCCCCACATCTCCACTGTATTTCAGATGATTTCAGATCAGTCCATCAGGATACAGCAGCTTGAGGATACAGTCTGGAGACTTACTGGCAGAGTTCTTGACTTGCAGGGGCAAGTTCTTGCATTGGCCCATCCCCAGCCACAGGAGTCTACTATTGAGGTCACAGACCTCACTGCAGAGGCTGGAAGGCTCAGAGGAGCATTAGAAGGTGGATATGAGCTACTGAGGAAAGAGATCAGAGGATCGAGTGAGCATGCTACCACCCAGTTCACTGCTCTACTTCAATCTATTTCCAGAACACTGAACGTCCTTGATTCTATCAGACTCATGGTATCAGCCCTAGTATCTCAGCATTCTCAGCCTCCCAGTTCATCTCGTGGCAGAGGCAGACGGGGTAGAGGACGCACTTCTGATCCATCATCTTCTCATACCATATCTGATGACTCCGATCCATGATTTGTCTTGATCATTGACTTATCTTGATCTTTACTAGGTTCTAGGAGTTAGTATCTTGTTCTAGGATCTATACCTTGGGGCCATGTATTGACATTTAGCTGGTTGAATTTTATGTATTGAAACAATTATGATATTAATGAAATCATCTTTTACCTATATCTTTGTAATGATTATATTTTGGTTATATTTCATTCTCTGATACATCTATTGAAATATTATCTTCTCCTTGTTGTTGTTTGCTATTGATAATTGCTATATTAAGGGGGAGCAAACATCTGTGAAAAACTCTAAAAAGGAAGAAATTAAAGAATATTTCAGAAAAAGGAAAAGAAAGAGTTAACTATGTTTGATGATGTCAAAAAGGGGGAGAAATTAAAATTAAACAAAAATTGAAATTAGACAAAAAGCAAAACCCTAAATTATGAGAAAAAGGGGGAGAAATTAAATTAAAATAAATATTGAAGAAATTAAACAAATATTGGAGAAATTAGACAAAAAAACAAGGATTGAAAGATTAAACAAAACTTTGAGAAATTTTGGTATCAGACAGAACTTTAACAAAAAGTTATCCATCAAAAGCAAAATCATGAGTACAATGCAAATAAGTATTTTTTATATATAAGCTCTGATATTCAAACTTGCTTTTGAAATTTTACTTACCTTGATACATCAATAAGAAATTTGTTTTACTCTGATACATCCTACAATTTCTTTCAACTTGATCTGATACATGATAACATTTGATCCGATACAGTGTGAAGGTTTCTCTAATATATTATAACATTTGCTCTGATACTGTATGAAATTTTCTCTGATACATTAAAAATTTTCTTGCTCTGATATATTATAAAATCTTTTCTGATATCATTGTAAAAATTATTTTTGCTCTGATACATAGAAAAAGTTATTTATCTTCTCTTGCTCTGATATATCTTGAACTCAAAATGATCTAATACCCTTTTCAAATCTTTAAGAAAATGGACAAACTATTTTTGCATTTATATTACATACCAAAAGAATCATACTCTTTTCAAGCATATACACCTATAATGGATTCTTTTGAAATTAATGCATTAACATAAATATTTTTGTTCATATGTTTTGTCATCATCAAAAAGGGGGAGATTGTTGCTCCTAGATTGATTTTGATGATTACAAAGCAGATTGAAGGGATACAAACAATTGAAAAAGTCCTTATGCTCTTCAAGGGCAAAATTGTAATTTCACTAAAATCCTGATTTGATAGTACCATTTGGTAGAACAAATGATTTGAAATCTATTGGTGAAAATTTTATTGTGTTTGGACTTATATTTTTGAAGTTATGAAGGTTTGAAGTGCATGAGTCGACTCATGAGTCAACTCATGGCACTATGAGCTGAATGGCACGCAAAAAAATTCCCATGGTACGCTGGATTTTTGACTTGGCATGACCTGTGAGTCGACTCATGAGTCGACCCACAAGGCATGAGTCGACTCATGAGTCGACCTCTGCTGATTTGAGCCTAAAAATCCAGAAATCAGACCTTCTGGTCTGTGCAACAGAAGTCGACTCATGAGTCGACTCCTGATGCATGAGTCGACTCATGAGTGGACCCCTGCGACGAGAAATGTCAGCAACGGCTATTTTTTTGCCCGTTTTAATTGCCTTTTATGCTTCCTAAAAATCCTCTAACGGCTCTTTATCTGCCTAAATTGTTTTCTCTTGCTACTAATGCCATAAAATGCTTAAAATGGTGAAAGGAAATTGCAGATTAAATAGCAGATCAAATTGCAAAGAAAAAGAGTGGAAATCGGGAGATCAAACGTGAGATCAAAAGAGAAGAGAGGATCCTAAATCTGAGATCAACGAAATATTCAAGAAGAAGAGAGAGGATCCACAATATTCAAGAGAGTTTGTGAAAAAGAAAAGCAAGAGCATTCAAAGAGAGAATCTTTTAAGTCGATTGTTTTCAATCTTGATCTAGAAGATCGTTCAAAGCTTTCAAGAGATCTTCAATCAACAATCAACCTCTTCTCAAGCGTTCAACCGTTCATTCATCTTGAGAAAATCTGAAAAAAGGGGTTCTTCATTTGAGTAAAGCTTTTATTGTTATAATTGCTCATTTAAGGAGCTGTTATTGTATTCATCTGTGCTCTAAATATTCTTACTCTTTGTGAGTTTTTGTTCTTATTTTTGGAGGATTTCCAAAACAAGGAAAGGTTGATCCGAACCTGAAATCGGAGTGTTTTGGGTTTGCTTGTACCCGGGAAACAAGTGTTCTAGCTTGGGATAGCTAGGGTCGGAGTTGCCGACGTCTTGTATTCTAGCTTGGGATAGCTAGTGTCGGAGTTTCCGACGTTTTGTATTCGGGTTGAATACAAAGGATAGTGGATTGAAATTCCCAAGTGGGATCTTGGGGAGTGGATGTAGGTGCAAGGTTAGCACCGAACCACTATAAATCCTTGTGTTTGTGGTGTGCTTTATTGCTTTATCTTATTTCTTTATTATATCCTTGCAATACTGCTTTAGGTAATTAATATTGATTTAAAGCCATTGTTTTGTTCTTCATAAATTATCTGTTGGGCTTAAATTTTTAGAAACCCAATTCACCCCCCCCCTCTTGGGTTGCATAGCTGGGCAACAAACCCTGAGTCGTCCTAAACACAGAGGGCAAAAGGATGAATTATACAATAACCATATTCACGTAGGTTCTGAGTGTTGCGATTGCGACTATTCAACCTATCCGATCATTGGGTACCATTGCTAGATGATCACTTTGATTAGTACAAGAATTGATTCCTGTGCTACTGGCTTAGGTTCGAACCTGCGGGGTCACATACATTAGAGGTTCCTATCTGATCTGATGGCTGATGAAGAGTCATAATACTCATGGACTATGAGTCCTACGTGTCTGGAACTCTATGATCGAGAATCAGGATTCTCTGATCACGAGTCCCACACATTTTGGGTATCGGGGTCAAGAGTCCTACTGGTTTGGGACTCTTCGATCAGGGTTACATATCGATGAATTCTGATGCCTGATTATCCATCGGATTTGGACTCAATATTTATGAGAGATTTAATTAGTAATTTGATCACTAATTAACTCAATTTGATTGAGTAATTATTTTTGGATCAAGTCCAATTGAATTGGATTCAGTTAGGTTTGACCCAATTAGGTTAAGAGTTGACCTAATCATCGAGATGGTTTGATCCCTGATTTAATCAGGGGTTGGGCTTAATCAATTTTTGATTTGATTAAGATTTTATTGAGCCTAATTAAGCTTAATTTAGTTGGGTTTAAATTAGTCTAATTGGGCCTAACTTATTTGGTTCAATTAGGTTAGTTTAAATAATGAAACCACCTTGACCCATTCTCCCTGCGCCACCTCACTTCCACTGTGCCCATTTGAATTCACGAGAAGAAAGTTCTCATAAATTTTTCCTCACGCAAAGCCCTCCTCATGTCCTACTTTAATGCACCAAATGAGTGGATAAGGATGATTGGTTGGCCATTCAAATTCAAAACAAAGTTTGAATTTGAATGAGCAACCATTCTTAGCGCCTTGACCTTATCCTCTTTTAGCACCCCATTTATTACATAAGAAAATGTTTCTCATGAAATCACTCATGCACAAATTAAGCCACGCCCTCCTCTTCTCATGCCCTTAGTGGGTAGGGATAAATTAGTTTCCATTTGAATTCAAAATTTGATTTGAATTCAAATGTGCAATTACTCATCTTTATCCTCTCACGTGGATAAGACATTGGTTGTTGTTTTAAAAGGAGTAGAAGAGTGGGGCGTGTAAAAGAAAAAATTTTGAAGAGAAAATCTAGGCGTGAGGAATCCTTGTGTGCAAGGTGAAGGTCTATATCCTTCCGAAAGAAAAAGAAAGAAAAGAAAGAAAAAATATACGCAGGATTTCAGTGAGTTCTTCAGGGTTTCAGCCTGGAGTTCAAAAAGTAAGAAGGTGAGCTACGAGTGTCGTGAGCCCACCAAATTTCAGAGAGATCTTCAACATCCTCTCAAGCACGTCTGCTGATGATCCAGAGTATCTGAAGAATCGATAGATATCAATCAAAGGAGTTCGATCAGCATCGACCGTCGAAAGGGCTCTACAATGAGCTAGCACTCGTGAAGAGTTGATCAGACCGAAAGCTTCATGTGGATGATCCACAGAGGCCAAACATGCTGTGTGGATGCATCACGATGATCAGACTCTCTCGATGGTGATCAGATTGCGACGATCTACTACCCGCACTAATGTATTGTGTTCTGAACACATTACAGTAAAGTGTTTACTGTTCAAATTCAAATTTCAAATTTAAATGCATGCATGCTATATATCATATTTAGATCCTAGTGTAGGATAAATTTTTATTAATTAATTAGATTAATTAATAATTTTTACTATAAAATAGTGATTTTAAAAAGGTTTTAAAATTATCATTTTACCCCTGTACTGAATTTTCCCACAGTTATGCCCATATCCCATCGGAGCAAATCTTGACAGCAGAAAAAGCTTCGGAGTCAGTCACGCTCAGTGCAGATGTACCCTTACCTCTCATCTGTATGCCATAACAGTGTCTCCATACTCCTTGGTTAAGAGGACAACCAACCCATATGGCACACAACGACCTATGCTTGATACACGTTGTTGTCCTTGGTAACAACGTATCATTTGATCGTGAACAGGTTTAAGGACTAAACGATAAATCCTCCTTTGTCGAGTCTAAATAGTCCTAAGGACTTCACCACAATATAGGAGTTCATTAGAAGATGAAATAATTTGGGATGAAAAATGTCAAAATAACTTTTATTAATTTATAATTCATATACTAATACAAGAAGGAGCACAATCGTCAACAGGATGACGATTGGCTTTGGGACACTATTCCCAATGATCTCCCACTTGGCCTAAAGCCAATCGGTACAGTATCTAATACCCATCTTCGACTTGAAGTCGTCGAACTCCTTCACCGCAATGGCTTCAGTGAATGGGTCGGCCAGGTTCTCCTTCCAGTCGATCTTCTGAAGGTCGACGTTACCTCTATCCATGATTTTTCGGATAAGATGGTAGCGGCGCAGAATATGTTTCGTCTGCTGGTGTGTCTTCGATTCTTTCTCATGAGCAATGGCTCCAGAGCTGTCACTATAGAGCAGAACTGGACCAACAAGGGAGGGTGCTACTCCAAGCTCGGTGAAAAATTTTCTCAGCCACACCACTTCTTTGGCAGTATCTGATGTAGCGACATACTCTGCCTTGCAAACTGAATCAGCCACAGTGTGCTGCTTGGAACTCTTCCGACAGACGGCCCTACCATTAAGGGTAAAAATAAATGCCGACACACTTTTGCTGTCATCATGATCAGACTGGAAACTGGAGTCTGTAAACCTCATAAGTCTCAAGTCCGATTCATCATAAACAAGCCACTGGTAAATAGTATTTCTTAAATACTTCAGGATGATTTTAACAACCTTCTAGTGATTTTTTCCTGGATCAGATTGGTATCTACTCACTACCCCTAGTGAGTATGCCACATCTGGTCTTGTACATGTCATGGCGTACATGATAGATTTCACCGTCGAAGCATATAAAATTCTATCCATATGCTCTCTCTTTTGAGGTGTTGTCGAACAATCCCTGTTCGAGAGAGAAATTCTATGACCTATCAATAGATAGCCATTCTTGAAATTCTCCATGCTGAACCTCTTCAGCATAGTATCAATGTACGTGAACTGGGATAAGCCAAGCAATCTTTTAGATCTATCCCTATAGATCTTCATCCCTAGGATGTAGAAAGCTTCTCCCAGATCCTTCATGGAGAGCTAGACGACAGCCAAATCTTTATTTTCTGTAATGCAGGGACATCATTCCCGATTAAGAGAATATCATTCACATACAATACAAGAAATACTACTACTGAACTATTAGACCATTTATAAATACAGGGCTCTTCTCTGTTCTTAACAAAGCCATACGTCTTGATCATCCTATCAAAACGTATGTTCCAACTCCGGGATGTTTGCTTAAGTCTATAAATGGACTTCTGTAGTCTGTACACCTTAGACTCATCTATGGATGTGAACCCTTCAGGTTGTATCATACACACCTCTTCGTCCAGCTCTCCATTTAGGAAAGCTGTCTTCACATCCATCTGCCAGATTTCACAGTCCAGATGGGCAGCTATCGCAAGCATAATCCGAATGGATTTCAGCATTGCCACAGGAGAAAATATCTCATCATATTCTATACCATAACGTTGACGATATCCCTTGGCAACCATACGGACTTTATAGATCTCCACCTTTCCTTCTGCGCCCCTCTTCATCTTGAAGACCCACTTACATCCTATGGGTTTTACTCCTTCAGGTGGATCAACTAATGTCCACACATCGTTGACCTTCATGGACTCCATTTCGGATTTCATGGCCTCTAGCCATTTCTCAGAGTTAGGTCTCTGCATTGCATCCATGTAGGTGATCGGATCCTCATCGTTTTCATCAAGTTCAACAGGATCGTCGTTCCGAACCAAGAAACCATAGTATCTGTCTGGTTGACGTGGTACTCTACCAGACCGCCTTAAGGGTGCAGGAACAATGGGCTCCAGATATGTCTAACCAAATTCGGTTCAGGTTCAGCAACTTGTGTCGGTTTTTTCACCTGTCGAACTTCCTCAAGTTCGACCTTAGAGGCAACAGTCTCTTCACTAAGGAACTTCTTTTCCAAAAAGATTGCTTTAAGACTGACAAACATCTTTTGCTCATCAGCTAGGTAGAAATATTATCCTTTGGTCTCTTTTGGGTACCGTATGAAATAACACTTGTCAAACCTAGGTCCAAGCTTGTCCGTAATTAAACGTTTAACATAAGCCGAACACCCCCAAACCCTAAGATGCGAGAGTACTGGCTTACGTCCTATCCATATCTCATAAGGCATTTTGGTTACAGACTTACTTGGAACCCTATTTAGAAGGTAACAAGCCGATTCGAGCGCATATCCCCAGAGGGAGATCGGCTCACCAGCAAACCCCATCATGGATCAAACCATGTCCAATAAGGTCCGATTCTTCCTTTCAGACACACCATTATGCTGTGGTGTTTCAGAAGGAGTCCACTGAGAGAGAATCTCATTCTCCCCAAAATATGTCAGAAACTCATTGGAAAGATATTCACCTCCTCGATCAGATCGAAGAGTTTTAATACACTTCTCAGTTTATTTTTCTACCTCATTTTGGAATAGTTTGAACATTTCAAACGACTCTGACTTATGCTTCATTAAGTAGACATACCCATACATCGATAGGTCGTCTGTGAAGGTTATGAAGTAGAAATATCCACCTCTTGCACTTGAACTCATGGGTCCACATACATCAGAATGTATCAGACCCAAGAGTTCACTGGCTCGCCCATCTTTTTCAGTAAAAGATGATTTGGTCATCTTCCCAAGAAGACTGGACTCACAGGTTGGAAGTGATTCACAATCACCAACTTCAAGAATTCCTTCTTGAGCCAACCTGTTTATCCTGTTCTTATTGATATGACCTAGCCTACAGTGCCAAAGATAGACTTCTGATATATTATCCATTCTAGGGCATTTACCTGAGGTTTGAACCATATTAACAGGCTGTGATAGTAAGTAAATTCCATTATTTAGTTATCTAACAAACATTGTAACACCATTCAAAATGATATTGCAAATATTTTCTTTTATTAAAATTCATAACTGTACATGGCCAAAAGGCCTACAAAAATAATATTTAATAAAAAACTTGGACAATAGTGACACTCACTCAGAATTACATTACGAGAGTTGATTACAAGGTTCTTGATTTCTAAAGCTAGAACTGAAACTTTGCTTCCATCTCCAACATTCAGGAACCTCTCGCCTTCATCAAATCTCTTACTGACCTGCAGACCCTGCATCGAATTACAAATATGATAAGGGCTTCTGGTATCCAATACCCAGACAGTAGTATCACAAATAGAAAAGTTGCAAGGTGTTATCATATAATTACCTTGCTTCTTCTTTGGCCTGTTTGGGTCCAGGGAGGCAATGTATAGAGGACAGTTCCTCTTCCAGTGCCCCTGCTTCTTACAAAAGAAGTACTCCATCTGGCTCTAATTAAGCTTGCACTTCTTGGTCTGACCCTGTGCAGATGTCCCTGCATGCAGCTGCACCTTTTATTCTTCTTCTTCTTGTTCTTCTTCCCTTTTTAAAGGGTCGACGATCAGAAGAAGACCCTCCCATAACATTCACCGACTCCTTATGGAGCTGGTGGTCCTTCTCAAAGTTCTGCAGCAACCCCAACAAGCCGTGGTAGTTCACTGTGAGCTTTGTCATCCAAAAATGAGTAAGAAAGGGGAGGAAGAACTTGGGCAAAAAATTAAGGATCGCATCCTTACCGAGCTGCTCGTGCAAGGGAAAGCCCAGTTTACTTAAGCACTCAATCATTTCGATCATGTACAGTACATGACCAGTGACTGAGACCCCATCTCTCATCCGAGCATTAAAAATGGCACAACTAGTTTTGTGCCTTTCAACATCGTCAGGCGTGCCAAAGGAGTCGTTCAACATTTGAAGCATCTCCTGCAGCTGGGCGTTCTCGAACCTGCGGCTGAACTCATCATTCATTACCGTCAGTATTATGCATCAAATGGTGGTGCGGTCATTGAGCCACTTCTGGTAAGTATCTCAGACCGTCCCTCTAGCGTTCGGGGCTGGCTCCTCAGGTGTCGGATCCGTTACTATTTAAAGGATCCACTCATATTCAAAGACGATTTTCAATTTTCGATACCAGCTATCGAAATTAGATCCCATGAGCTTGTCATTATCTAATAATGACCAGAGCGACAGGGTAGTGGCCATAGCTACATAAAAGAAAACCAAACCTTTATTAGTACATAAATTATTAATACTAAAGACTTAGACTTTAGTCTAAAGTTTCTCCCAGTATTTTTACGAACTAGTAGCCTCAACCTTTAATTCGAGGAATTATTTTAATTCCTTAGTGGGTACTAGAATCCACATGGACCACACACGAGCTCAACTTTGGTTGGTCAACTCATGTGCATCTATGGGTAGGTTCATAACCAGTTATTTTTTTAAACAACTTCTAGTAATTAATTTTGCCCCAGAACCTAATCAGTAGGCTTTGGTCTCCACTGAAAAGATCTGGTTAGGTCCAACCATTAACATAATTTGATTTGGTGAATATGACCAAAAATATTCAGGCCCAACTTTGGCCAGCCAACCTGACCACTATCAGAAAGACTCAACCAAATGATCATATTATGAATGATAATTTCATTAGTCAATAAGCACTAGGCCTTTGGGCCTCCAGTGATTATTAAACTAATGGACTCATTATCACTCACTTAATGGGAGGCTATGACTTAGTTATCACTATAACTTAATCATTTTTAGGGATCAAATAATTTTTGAGGATTTTAAAGGATAGAAGAGAAGAAATTAACCAGCCAATTTCAATCCTCCCACTGACTTCACCAAGTCAGATTAAAAAAAATTTAATTAAAGCCGGCATTAGGAGCACCTAAATCAGTCACACTGATTTATCTAATGACATGGGTGAGCCCTATCACCAAGTGATCTAATCAAAACCTAACTCACCAGGTTGGCCAGGTAAGTGAGATCAGTGGAAGGGATATGCCATTAACTCATCAGAGATCGAATCAATGCGAGTAGCTCCCAGTTAAAAAACCACTGGTCAGACTGCCGAACTTACCTTAGACATCAACCGGTTCATTAGTTTTAATTTGATCAACTTAGTAAATAGGGTTCCACCGCGTAGCCATGAATTAAGTCCATCTTGGTCTAGTTAAAGATATGGACCCATTCAACTACAACTATTGGAGTTGAGTCTAGAGTGTCCTTGACCTAATCTAATTCAACTTTTGATTAGATTTGACCAATTACTCTAATTTAGTCCATTTCTTTAAGCTAATCTTTGGTCTAACCCAATTATGGACCTAATCCATCTAACCCATTGACCCACAAGTTTATACAATTGTCTTAGATCTTAATTCACAATTCTAGACCAACTAGACAACACTTCATTCTTTTAATTAAGTATTTGGGCTGATGGATCAGGGTTTGATATTTTAAAAATAATTTTTAAATTTGAAAAGTTTTATTTTCTGTTCACCAAATGTGTTGACTCATTTCACAAATGGATTAGCATATTTCATAAACAGTAATCCTATTGCAAATTACATAACAAAAAATAACTCAATCAAAATAAATCATGAATATTTCTTTACATCTAATCTAACACATTCATGATAAATTTTACAATTGAACCTTTACAATTAAGTCCTTTCGCTGCTTCATCTGTATGGGATATAATCGCTCGGTACCCATACCGCCATAGGAGAATCCCATCGAATGGAAGGAGAGGGCCTTTTAAACCCTACTTTTCTCCTATGATCGGATGACCATGGCAACCAACCCAATTAGACTACTTGCTACTTGGATCAAGTATATCTAAATATATCAATTTTAAAATTTAAATTTCAAAATTTAAATTTCAAATTTTGAATTTTGAATTTTAAATTTTAAATAAATTTTAAATTTCAAATTTTTGAATTTCAAATTTTGAATTTTAAATTTTGAATTTTAAATTTTAAATTTAAATTTTAAATTTCAAATAAATTTTAAATTTCAAATTTTAAATTTAAACTTTTAGATTACTACTTAATCTATGCATGTAAATGTATATTATATTTTAGAACCTACTCTGATAGAATTTATGGTGAATTTCAGTGTAGGGGTAAAACGGTAATTTTAAAACTTTTTTCAAAATTATAATTTTACAATAAAAATTATTAATTAATCTAATTAATATGTATTAATCCTACACAAAGATCTAAATATGATATATATAGTATGCATTTAAATTTAAAATTTTAAATTCTACAATAAATATTTTACTGTTATGTGTTCAGAACACATTACCTTCGTGTAGGTAGTCGATCGCTGCAGTCTGATTACTGTCAGGAAGGTCTGATTGTCGCAATATAGTCACATAATATGTCTGATCTCTGCGGATCATCCACACGAAGCTCCCGATCTGATCGGCTCTTCACGAATGCTAGTTCGTTGCAGAACCCTTTCGATGGCCGATGCTGATCGAACTCCTTCGATCGATGTCTGCCGACTCCTCGGATGCTTCGGATCATCAGCAAAAGAACTTGAGAGATTGATGAAGCTCTTCCTGAAGTTTGATGGACTCACGACACTCATAGCTCACCTTCTCACTTCCCGAACCCTAGGTAGAAAACCCTAGGGTACTCACAAAAGACCCTGCACCCTTTCTCTCTTCTTTTCTTTTCTTTTCTTTTCTCATGCAGAAGGCCTTTATCATGCCACCCTTTCTCTCTCAGATCAAATATCGCATGCCCCACCTTCTCTTTCTTTTTAAAATGGTGCAAGACCACATCTTTACAGCGTTTTCACCGTGTGAGAGGATAAAGCTAGGTGGTTGCTCACTTGAATTCAAATCGAATTTGAATTCAAATGCCAACCAACCAATCTTTATCCACTCTTGGCGTGAGAAGAAGGGGGCATGGGTTCTGTGTGCGTGGAGAGTTTACACAAGAAATTTTTTCTCAAGTAGAGCAAGTGGTGCACAAGTGGATAAGGTGGCGCATGGGATTAGTTGCTCATTCAAATTCAAACATCATTTGAATTTGAATGGCCAACTAATCAATCTTTATCCACACAAGTGGCGCACAAGGGAGGGCGTGGGAAGGCTTCTGCAGGAGAAAAAATTCACGAGAACTCGTTTCTCATGAATTCAAATAGGCACAGATGAGGTGAGATTAGGTGGCATAGGGAGATAAGTCAAGGTGGTTTCAAATATTAAATCAACCTAATTGAACCAACCTTATTAAAATAGGTTAGGCACAATTAGACTAAGTTAAACCCAACACAATTAGGCTTAATTAGGCTCAATAAAATTCTAACAAATCAAAATTGACTAAGACCAACCCTTATTGGAGCACGATCCCGGCTCCTCCTACAGACTTTGGGTGCAGCGGAACCAGCAACGAATAGATCTGGAGTCGTCTGGACACGATCCAAGGCCCTTGACGAAATCAGCCTGGTTGCTGTCCTCTTCGTCAGCCTTTCATTCCAGATGAAGAACGCCTCTGAAGCTACCTCTAAAAAATCCAAGATCTGGTACCCAACTAGATCAGCCACTGGACCGAGGTCTTCCAATTTGTAGATCTTGAATCAGGGCATTCTAGATGGGAAGAAGATAGATGGAGACAGATATTGCAGATCTGTCCTGCTGCAGCCTTTCTTGTAGATCTGTTGATGGAGATCTCACCCACGCCTCAAACGACCTCAGATCAACTCCAGATCTGAGAGAGACTTATACCAACCTCTTCTTAAGAGATTTTAGGTCCTGGACCTAGTGTTTGGGTGCCTACAAGAGAGCAGATCTGGTAGGCGGCTGCAAGGGGGAAGGGGCTAGCGCCTCCCTTCCTTTCTTTCCTTTTATGGATTGGCGGCAAGAAACCCTAGGTTTCTTGCTCCTGGGGCATGGAAGATGGCTGGAGAGAGAGGGAGAAGAGAGAGAGAGAGATTTGGGAGAAAAGAGTTATCTATTTTCTTGGCTTTAATCAAACCTATACACAGTACATGTATATATAAAACACTGGGTCAAGTGACCCCCCAAAACTCCCTTGACCAACTCTATGGGAGATTAGGTTAACCCAAGCCCATGTACACCCATGACTCGACCTAATCTCACATATCCTGGGCTCAGACTGGCCCATAAAGAGTTGGTCCCTTGAGGCCCACATAACCTAGACCTTAAGAACCCGAAAGGCCCACAGCCTTTCAACCTAGGGCCCAACTAGCCCTAGAGCCTCCATGAAGCCCTCATGAATGATGGACCTTGGCCTTAGCCTTGGTCTCCTGGGCCTTGGGCACACCACCTGGATCATAACAATCTCCACCTTGGTGTCCCAAGGCCTCAAACCAGCTCCACTCTGTCCTTGTGACTGTAGACCCATTTGCAGCCAATGGGCCTCTTCCCCTGTGGCAACTGCACCAATCGCCACGTCTGGTTCTGGTGGAGAGACTGCATCTCTTCGAACATCGCTTGGACCCACCGCTCTCTGTCCTGGCTCTCAATAGCCTCTTGATACGTATATGGGTCTCCATTCGCTGTCACCAGGGCATATGACAGCATCTCCTCGAAGCCATATCGGTCCGGTTGCCTGATGGTCCTCTTGGGCTTGTGTAGGGCAACACCGATATCAGTCCTCGTCCAGCTCACTCCTGCTGGACCTCTCTGCCTCGATCATTCGTCTGAGTCCTCTCCACCTGTGGAGACACCTTAGGTAGGTTCTCCATCTGAATGTCATGTCCTCCCGTAGTACCTACAAGAGGCAAAATCAAAGAGGTAAGCTGTCCAGCAGCGCCTTGCTGGACCTCCTCCTGCTCCTGTGCTCCTCCATACCTGCTCGCCTCCGTAAAACTGACTCCTCATCAAAAGTCACATTCTAACTAATGATGACCTTCTTTTCCAAGGGATCCCACAGCCTGTATCCCTTAACTCCTCGCGGATAGCCTAGAAACACCATCTTGAGTGATCTGGCGTCTAGCTTGCTCCGCTCACCAGCTCCAATGTAACATATAGGCCGTGCACCCAAATACCCGTAGATGGCCCAACCCAACTATCCCCAGACCACACCTCCTCTGGAAGCCTGCCATCCAACCTAGTGTGAGGTGACCGATTGAGCAAGTAACCCGCTGCATCAACTGTGTCAACCCAGAACTCCTTTAGAAGCCCTGTCTGCAGCCTCATGCATCGTGCCTTTTTCAAAAATATTCTGTTCATCCTCTCGGCCACCCCATTCTGCTGTGGAGTCCCCCTAACTGAGAAGTGTCTCCTGATCCCACACTCCTCACAGTAGTCTTAGAACTCTCTGCTGGTGTACTCTCCGCCATTGTCTGACCTCAGACACTTCACGCTCCTCCCTGCTCCTTCTCCACCTCAGCTCTCCAGATCTTGAACTTGTGAAGACCTCTGACTTCTCTCTCATAAAGTAAATCCAGAGCTTCCTTGAGAAATCATCAATTTAGGTCATGAAGTATCTGGCCCCATTTCTAGCTAAAACTGGGGCTGATCCCCACACATCTGTGTGTACTAACTCCAGAGGGGCTGCACTGCGGGCTGTACTGATGTTGAACTGAACTCTCCTTTGCTTTCCCATCTGACAAGGCTCATAGATCTCCCCTGTAGCACCATCCTCCAGATCAGAGATGAGTCATCTCCTGCTCAACTCCCTCAGCCCCCTGTCACCCATGTGGCCTAGGCGGTAGTGCCACATCCTGTAAGTCCCTCCTGGTCCTGTGCTGCAGCTGCTGCATCAGACTCTCTGATCACCACAGATCCCTCCATGCGATAGAGGTTATTGTCCAACCTCCTACTCTCATCACCACCATAGCTCCATTGGAGATGTTCAGTACTTCGCTTCTAGCCCTACTGCTGAAGCTGTATCCCACTGCGCTCCAAGTAGCCTAGTGACACCAGATTCTTCTCCAGCTCCGAGATGTGCTTTATATTTGTCAATGTCCTCACAATCCCATCAAACATCCTCACCCTGACTGTCCCTATCCCAGCCACCTTGCAAGGATGATTGTCGCTTAGAGTCATTGATCCCTCATCTGTCTTGGTGTATGTCGCAAACCAAGACCTGTGTGGTGTGTAGTGATGTGAGCACGTAGAGTCTAGTGTCCACTCCTCTGTGTAATGCCTGTGACCATCTGATACCACAAGTAGATCATCCCCTGCTGCCCAGCAACTGCACTCACTGATTTTGAGCCACTTCTTTCTCCCTTCTTGCTCTTTCCATAGTGGACATTCTCACTTGAAGTGCCCGAACTCGTTGCACTTGAAGCATTTCACCTCTTTCTTTCCCTTCCTGGACTTGGACCGCCCCTGGACTTACTTCTGCCTCTACCTCTACCTGTCCTCTCCCCTACTGCCAAACCCTCCTGGGGAGCCCGATCTCTGGTCAACTTTTTTCTCTGCTCATTCGACCTCAGCATCGAGACCATGTCCTCATACTCCAGAGTCTCCTTGCCGTAGAGCAGTGTAGTCACCAAAGAATCATATGATCTGAGCAGTGAACATATAGAAGCAATAGAGACTTGTCCTCCTCATCCAGCTTCACCCCGATATTCACCAACTCCGTGCACAACTAGTCGAACCTCTGAATATGGCCAATCACATCAGATCCTCCTGCATCCGAAGACTGTACAACCTCTTCTTCAGCATCAGCTTGTTGCACATATTCTTTCCCATGTACATGGTGTGCAACTTTGACCAAAGGCCCTTCGGGATCTTTTCTTCCAGCACCGAATACAATGCTGCATCCGCCAAACATCCTCTGATCACCGAGCATGCTTTCTTCTCCAACGATGCCCACTGTCTATCTGTCATTCCCTCAGGCTTCTCATCCAAAGCTTGATCCAGATCTGCTTGCACCAGAAGATCCTCCACCCAGATTTCCACATGAAAAAATTTTTCTTACCATCAAACTTCTCGAACTCAACCTTCATATTGCTGCCCATGACTGGATCCAAGCCAAACAAGCAATATGAAATCAAGAAGTATAGAATATACCTTGATGGTACCTTGCTGAAATTTTCAGCACTCGAGTCTTTAACTTCTCATGCTTGGAATCGCTTCCTCACCATTGTGGCTCTGATACCAACTATTGGAGTATGATTCTGGCTCTTCCCACAGACCTTAGGTATAGCAGAACCAGACGAATAGATCTGGAGTCATCTGGACATGATCCAAGGCCCTTGACGAAATCAGCCTGGTTGCTGTCTTCTTCGTCAGCCTTTCGTTCCAGATGAAGAACACCTCTGAAGCTACTCTAAAAATTTCAAGATCTAGTACCCAACTAGATCAGACCTGAACCAAGGTCCTCCAATTCATAGATCTTAAATCAGGGTATTCTAGATGGGAAAGAAGATAGATAGAGACAGACCTTGTAGATCTGTCCTGCTGCAGCCTTTCTTGTAGATCTGTTGATGGAGATCTCACCCATACCTCAAACGACCTCAGATCAACTCCAGATCTGAGAGAGACTTGTACCAACCTCTTCTCAAGAGATTTCAGGTCTTGGACCTAGTGTTTGGGTGTCTGTATAAGGGGGATAGCAGATCTGGTAGGTGGCTGCAAGGGGGAAGGGGCTAGCGCCTCCCTTCCTTTCTTTCCTTTTATGGACTGGCAGCAAGAAACCCTAGGGTTTCTTGCTCCTGGGGCATGGAAGATGGCTGGAGAGAGAGAAAGAAGTGAGAGAGAGAGACTTGGGAGAAAGAGTTATCTATTTTTCTTGGCTTTAATCAAATCTATACACAGTACATGTATATATAAACACCGGGTCAAGTGACCCAAACCCAAAACTTCCTTGACCAACTCTATGGGAGATTAGGTTAACCCAAGCCTATGTATACCCATGACTCGACCTAATCTCACCTATCCTGGGCCCAGATCTGGCCCATAAAGAGTTGGTCCTTGAGGCCCACATAACCTAGACCTCAAGAACCCGAAAGGCCCACAGCCTTTCAACCTAGGGCCCAACTAGCCCTAGAGCCTCCATGAAGCCCTCATGAATGATGGACCTTGGCCTTAGCCTTGGTCCCCTAGAACTTGGGCACACCACCTGGATCATAACAACCCTTGATCAGATCAGGGACCAAACCACCTTGGCAATTAGGTCAACTCTTAACCTAATCGGGTCAAACCCAACTGAATCCAATTCAATTGGACTTGATCCAAAAAATAATTACTCAATCAAATTGAGTTAATTAGCGATCAAATCACTAATTAAACCCCTCATAAATACTGAGTCCAAATCGATGGACAATCGGACATCAAAGTCCATTGATATGAAACCTTGATCGAAGAATCCCAA